>NC_134490.1:52002142-52302142 GCF_040206685.1 Ascaphus truei | reverse complement strand
TTATGATCTGAATTATAAGGAAAGATTAAAGTAATTTATATTTTTAATAGAAACAACGTAATTAGCCGCCAGCCCTTTAATACACGTGTTTTAGTGAGGGTTAGTTATCCAGGGTTCCTAGCTGGGGCAATTAACACAGTGCAAAAAACAGCCATTCTTGTTCTAAATAGGAAAATCATATACTGTGCATTTTTTGCTTCAGTTTCAGCCTGTTTTTAATGGGAGGTGGGGTTTTTAGTGGAATGCTACAGTTTACAATGAATTCATTGAATTTTACTGACACCTACCAATGCATGGCAAACTGCTGCAAGTTCCTTCAGGATTTTATAGCTGTTAAGATCCAAAGTCTAAAGGGACGAGGTTCTGGAGCTGCAGACAAAGAAGTGATACTTTAATAAATTAAGTCCTCAATGTGTGAGACTTCAGGGAAGTTTATGAGGCCTGCTATCCAATGACTGAGACTCAAAAGGTGGTCCACTCTTACCCCTCACATCCTCTATTGGAGAATAAGGAGACTTTCAGCCATATTGGTCTCTTATCGCATCATGTGAAAACTAAAATGGTAAAGAAAAAGAACAAATTAGGTGGGGATAAACATTTTATTGGGCCAACACATACTGTAGCTTGCAATGTGTGCATGTAACGCTTGCGCTCACCACGAACAAGGCGGGACCCTGGTACTGAGGTGGGAAAGTATGAAACTGCGCACCCACAGCAGTGGGGGCACGCCTGGAGAGTGGGTTGTCAGCATAGCTGGGTCTGGATTGGAGAGATCGGGTTAGTTCAGATACTTGCCGGAGTCCGTAGGCGGAGCCAGTGGGATGGTCGGAGTCCGTTGTGCCACGGTCGGGGGTTGGAGCCAGGAGATTGGTAGAGTGTCCGTAAATCGTGATCAGGGATGGAGAGGTGCGGGTAGTCAGAGGCAATCCGGGGTCGTTATCCAGAGCGGGTCCAATAGTCAAGCCGGGGTCTTCTCCCAGAGGGGGTCCTATAATCAAGCCTGGTCGGTACACAAGAAAGCAACAGAGAGACAGCAACAAGGCACAGCAAACACAGGAACACAAAGCTACACAGGTGAAAGTGAAAGTTTTTTTATGTAAACAGGAACCAATGAGGCTGGGGGCGGACCAGAGGCGCGGCCTCTGCGGAGGCATGGATAGGCTGCAGGAGACAAGTGGGCATTTAGGAACTTGCCACGCAGCTGGGGAGCGGTGCACGACATCACGTGTGTGCGTCACGCGTGACAGACACGCAACGCGACCGGGGGGTGGAGCCAAGCTCTTTGGCACGGAGTGAAGAGCTGCAGGTGCGCGTGTGCTCTGTAAACAGGGCGGGGGAGCGCGCGGCAGCAGGTAAGGAGGGAACACGATAAAAACAATACAAGTGTGCAACTCTAACGAACAAACAATGTGAGAAATAATTTGGGTGAAATATCCACTAAATACCCAGTTGAATAAAGATAACTATGTTACCAATATGGAGCATCTGCTGCTGAAATAAGGGTGGTCCAAAACCCTGAATCTAGACAAAACAAAACAAAAAACAGCGCACAACGCTCATCGTGAAATAAGAATAAACAGCTTATACTTTAAAAATAATTCAAGGTTCTGCATACATCAGAAAAAGGTATATCAAGCATGTAACTGTGACAATGACAGTTGTTACTACTTAGACATCAGGACGCATGGGGAGGGAACGTTCCTATACAACGTTCATATATTTCTACAAACTTGTGAGTGTACATTTCCTGAGGAATTTACTTCTATCAAGTCCCCCACACCCTTTCCATTAGTATTTTATATAGGATTGCACTATACTGTATGTGTTTCTCCTTTTTTTCATATAAACAACTGATGACTTGTGCTCCTTTATCTACTACATACAACGGTCATTGAGAACCAAGGAGAGAGGTTCATTTAGGTTGAGATGTTGTCATCTGTTTTAATAAGTATTATTTATTTTTTCACTTTGGATGTGCACTGTGTATTTACACAATATATTATTGTTAACTTAATTTTCATTACTTGAGCGCCGGGTGAAGTTTCTTGCCTGCAGGAATGTCTTCTGTCTACCCCTTTTGTATCTAAAGCTGTCTCCCTCCTAAAACATCTCTCATTCACTGCCCAATGCCTCTGGAATGTCCTTCCACTCAATATCCAACTGGAACGCTCTCTCTCAAGCTTTAGGACCCTTCTTAAAACGCACATCTTTAACGAAGCATATGGGTAGCTCCGCGACTGACACTATACCACTCATACATCAACCCTGGTTCCTTGCAGACACACCAGAACACCCTCATACAAAGATACTGTATACATACATTCCTCATGTGTCCCAGTAGTTCAGAAAGGAGATTGTATGCGTCTAGTCATTTAACCCATTAGCTGCTCTGCAATGTATTGGTAGTCTCTCTGGAAGGAAAAGGGTTAAACTATACCCTACTGCCTGATTCTTTTTTGTTTCATTTTCCTTTTTAATATTTACATTCTCTATGGGAGGGGTATATCAGTATTAACTTCTGAAGACCCTCCAAAGGTCAAACAGAAACAACATGGTAACATAATATACTGTAGGGATTAGTGAAATAACAACAACCTTTTGTCATGCTATCGGGTGACAGTAGTATCGAACAGATCATTTGAACTGAGAGGAGAAAAGGAAACAGTAATTGTTATTTACTTCATTACTGTGTTACATGATAGTCCAGGGAGAAAGGTCTGCCTTGTATGGCCAAGCCAGTTGCTCTTTGTTGATAGAAGCTTTCTCCTTCAGGACAAGTAGCTTGTCAGATGTATAAGGCAGTGTTACTCAACCTTCCTCATTAGAAGGAGACAAGTCACAAACAGCCAATGTATTTTAACCTCAGTATTAACCCTTCTTTGTCACAGGAGTCTACAACGCACTGTTCAGTGAAATGTTTTATAAACTGCTCCAGCTCTCTTTGTGCTACTACAGTAAGCATAAGAAATTCTTGTATATAACCAATGAGTAAACCAGTTGATACATGATCAAGCTACAGTGTTCCCTCTTTAACTGAAGCACCACTTGCTTTATTTCGCTTAATTGAGCTTAGATTTTTAAGTGACTTGGACGGCTTTCAGTCTAACTCCTGTTCTCAGATAAAGACCCTCATATTGGAAGAAGAAATGAGAGGAGACAGGAAGATGACAGCTCAATATTTGGGGAATCTTTATTTGCAACCCTGGAGAGCACAGGAGGTTGGACAGCTCCTATAATGCTGCGTACACGGCCACTGTCAAATAATCACTGAATAGGCAGCACTTCTACTTTATATGTTGGATGCCATGGTAAGATGTGCATGAGTCTGACCATATATTAATATAGCACCATGTACATAGCTAGATCCACAGAGCGCCGTTAAATCTGGGCAACTAACGTGACATTACCAGCATAGGTAACGTCAGGTAGTTTTCCTGAGTTTAACGGAAATCCACAAAACTAATTATATGCAAAACCAATGGCCGTTAGTGATCTCATTAGCATAGTCTTAACCCCATGTAAAGTTAGCACTACCCTGCGTTAGCTTCATATAACACAGCGTTAAGCCTGTCCTACCTATAAGCGTCGTTACTCCCATGCAGACACAGAATAGGTGTTTCATTCAAGTAAAAAAGAGAGGACAGGAGAGAAAAATAACCCTGTAAATAACAATCTGATAGTTATATCATACGTACCTGTGGTCTTACACTTATCCTGCCCCTGTAACAGACCTATATCAGGGTCTGCATGTGAGAAACGCTACCTTTAGCGCTGACATAAACAACATAACATTAAATCGCTCTGGGGATTAGCGCTGTTACAGGGAACGGCTCTTTTGCAAATCATTAGCACTAAGTTTAGGTCCCCGCTGCTGACGGCAGAGCACACGCCTATCACCAGTCCCTCACCTCCTTTCTAGCAGGCCCTGGTGTCTCCTTGATTGTTGTCCCTCTTCGCGCTGTGTTGCGTCAGCCAGCAGGGGATACAACAAAATTGTGATCCCGTGCGGTGACGCGTCACATGGTGTGCTGTGAGCCAAACAAGAGGGAAGATCCCCGGAGTCAAATCCCTTCCGATCCTTTTCTCTTTGTTCTGTATAGGTTTCCATTAGTTGAGTAAAAAAAACAGAAAGAAAAATAACCTGTGTCTGTATAAATGCATGTGAATTCATTTTACTTGTGTCAGTTCATGTGAACCTTCATTACTGTGCTTATTTCCGTGTATTTAAACATTTATTCCTTCTCCTAGGCAAGTAAATGTAACCTCTCATACATGTACTGTACCTCTCTCAGTGCATGTCTGTATGATATTACAACTGCGGGTAGCACAATTATTAAAAATAGATGAGCTTTTAGTAAACTTGAAATGTAAAATTGTGTTATAGTTATTTTTAAGTTTGGTTGGAGGAAGGACGCACACACGCAGTGAGTGATTTCATATTTGCACAAACCAGGCCTGTAAGACAGAATTTAGTGACTCCCAGAGTTTCCAAAAATACTTCCAAGTCAATTCCTAGTCAGTGTTGCTCAGTATTATTTCAGCTCTTATTGTGTTATTTCATTATTAAATAAATTACCATCACATTTACCGGCTCGACCTGAGAACTATCTTATACCTCATCAATAATTTGCAAATACAAATGAGAATGTCAGCTGTCCTGCTCCGCCAGCCCCAAGCTCTCATGGAACCCAAGGTTAAGTGTAATCTTTATTATTACCCACCCACGCCTCCGATCGCTGGTAACAGACCGCAGATCGCGGTTGTCAGCTGTGCACGCGACGCCAGAACGCCTGGCGCGCGTGCCGCAGTCTCCATGGGACCTTAGCCTTACGTTTGTTATAGTAACGCAAGGGTCCATTACGGCTGAAAATAGCACTTAGACGGAGCATCATTACTGAGCTTTAAAGATCCCCGTTAGCACCTAACGAGACCTTAACTGAAGTTAATGTTTCGTTAAGTCACTAACGGAGCTTTGTGAACGAACCCCATAGTGCTTTAAATATGTACATAGTGCTTTGGTTTAAATTAATTACATTTAAAAATACAGGGAAAAGATAAGATTCAGAAGTAATATCACAACAACCATTAAGCCAACAGAACCCCTGCCCCGAACAGCTTACAGTCTATAATTCAAGCAAATTGCTGATTAAAATAACAATATGCAAATAAGAATCTGTATGTATCGAATGCATTAGTATTTTTTGTATCTGTTTTTTCCTGTGTGTATAATAAGTTTACATCAGTGAGCTTCCTTTCTAAGAAATTACCCCAAATCGTTTCCAAAAGCGGAAGGAGCAGACTGTGTATTTCAGCTCTTACAATGATTGCAGCTGTAGGGGTGCTTTCTATATTCCTGCAATTTAAATCATACAGACCCTCACTCAATACAGGTCAACAGAAATAGAAGCAGGGTTCTTTCTCTCCATTTGCTGAATTAATGATTGCAAAGCAATTTTCAACAAAATGTTTCCCATCGGGCTGTCATCGTGAAAGGATTGTAATATTGCCTTTTAACTTTTGTTTTGGCAGCTACCCAGAAATTATTGTATTGATACAGAAATGCTTTGTGGAAGGCACTTTCATTTTACTATGCAGGTAAACAGTAAAAAGGCAGCGAGAGCAACGTTTGCCTTTTTTTTTTTTACTTTTCTCTTTCCCCCCCCCCACCCCCCCCCCCCCCCACCGTTATATAGAAATGAGCGAGAAAAATCCATACACAAAAATACATATTTGGCTAATATTGTACAATCACAGCATGCGAAGAAAGGCAAGATGTGCCAAAAGCTTAAAAAGAATACAAAAGGCTGCTGTTCACTTTTCAAATACTAAAAATAGGGCACAAGTGTGTAATCCTCTCTCTCCACCTTTATGTCCCATCTTAAAACACACCTCTTTAGCCAAGCATATGGGTAGCTCTGTGGCTGATACTATAAATCTCATACATCGAGCTTGGCCCCTTGCAGACGCACTTACCCACCCTCCTACTGTCTCTGTACGTTCTTCCTACTTGCCACTTAGGTCTCTAGCGCTTATTCCCATTATGTTATATTATTAGGTCACATGTATAACTGCTGTGACGCGCTATGTACATAAATGGCACTATATAAATAAAGATATACATACATACAGAGGAATTTTACTTGACATTATTAACATTCCCTCTTGTGCATTTTCAGAAATTTACCAAATGTCATCACCAATCTGTAAACACAAAGCTGTCCAGAACGTCAGCATTAGCCAAGATTATAGACTAAAGGTGGTAAATTCTGGCCATTATTGAAATCCCTGCTCTCTGATTGGATAATGGCCGGAATTTTAACCAATCAGTAATAGGCTGGAATTTTTGGCATCCTGCCAAGTTTTCAGCCAATCAGCTTTCGGTTCTCATTCTCAAAGAGTGAGATCAGATCTCAGACAGGGCAGAAACCTGATCCTGTGTCACCACTACCATCGGCAAACAACTCAGCCCTCCTGTTACCAGCAGGTATCATGCACCACAACGTTATATTTATGAGGGGGGAAAAAAGCCTATGTAACAGTGTTTCCCCCACCCGGTGGGAGATTTGGCTATTACTAGTCATGTGGTGAATGATACCTGCTGGTAACAGGAGGGATGAGCTATCCGCCGATGGTAGTGGAGACACAGGATCAGGTTTCTGGGGTACATTACTCACATGGTTCTCTAGCAATGCGCCGCCTCCATCTGCCAAAGGCTCCAAGATGAATGGAAACTATGTCCTACGGTAGACATACAATTGGGTAATATGGTGCTCAAGTATGCAGTCCTATCATATGCAATTATAGAGATAACCTCCTGGGACATGAATATAGTACCATTAGTGGAAGGGCTCCAGTTACCCTGAAGGCAGGGGTAGTTGCATGAAAACACCCACCCCTAACCTCATTGGGCTGGCCCCCAATAGTACTCACAATAATATTGTTGATCCCAGGGTTACTCACAGTCTGCGTGCTATCGCCAAAGGGTAGAATCCTGTACAGAGTAGTTGATGCAACGCACAGCAAGAAGGGGGTGACAGCAGGTCTGGCAAAAATCTTCTTTATTGTAGAATCATTAAAATGTGGAAGGCTGCAACCTTCTACGCGTTTCGTGCAGTGAGAATTGCACTTTATCAAGATCTACTTCTTGATAAAGTGCAATTCTCACTGCACGAAACGCGTAGAAGGTTGCAGCCTTCCACATTTTAATGATTCTACAATAAAGAAGATTTTTGCCAGACCTGCTGTCACCCCCTTCTTGCTGTGCGTTGCATCAACTACTCTGTATATGTCCTACGGTACAATTATTCCCTCTCCTCCCAGTAAGATCACACACCAGACAGGAGGTATATGCAAACAGGAACAGTCTTTATTGAATACATCACAACACAGCAGTGGTCTGCCCAATCACAGCTTCTCAGGATCATCTATCCATTAGATGATGGTCCCTGGACAACCACTACAGGTCAGGGCCCCTGCAGCTGTCTTAGCTCTTCCCGACTCCCCTATCAGGAGTCAGGTATAGGTCTACAAACTCTCCCCCAAGGGGAAGAGGAACAGGGAAGGTCCCAATCTCAGGCTCCCTGTGTGTAACCTGCCTCTTTCAGTTAGGGTTGCCAGGTGGCTTGTCCAAAAATACTGACACCCACGCCCCCCGAATACATTTATAAAATACCCCCACGCCCCCCAAATACATTTATAAAATACCCCCACGCCCCCCAAATACATTTTAAAAATACCTCCACGCCCCCCAAATACATTTTAAAAATACCCCCACGCCCCCAAATACATTTTAAAAATACCCCCACGCCCCCAAATACATTTTAAAAATACCCCCACGCCCCCAAATACATTTTAAAAATACCCCCACGCCCCCAAATACATTTTAAAAATACCCCCACGCCCCCAAATACATTTTAAAAATACCCCCACGCCCCCAAATACATTTTAAAAATACCCCCACGCCCCCAAATACATTTTAAAAATACCCCCACGCCCCCAAATACATTTTAAAAATACCCCCACGCCCCCAAATACATTTTAAAAATACCCCCACGCCCCCAAATACATTTTAAAAATACCCCCACGCCCCCAAATACATTTTAAAAATACCCCCACGCCCCCAAATACATTTTAAAAATACCCCCACGCCCCCCAAATACAATTTTAAAATACCCCCACGCCCCCCAAATACATTTTAAAAATACCCCCACGCCCCCAAATACATTTTAAAAATACCCCCACGCCCCCCAAATACATTTAAAAAATACCCCCACGCCCCCCAAATACATTTTAAAAATACCCCCACGCCCCCCAAATACATTTTAAAAATACCCCCACCTCCCCAATACATATAAAATATACCCCCACAAAAAATATAAAATATACCCCCACTTCCCAATACATATAAAATATTCCTCCACCTCCCCAATACATATAAAATATTCCCCCACCTCCCCAATACATTTAAAATATACCCCAACCACCTCAATACATTTAAAATATACCTCCATCATCATCATCTCACCTCACCCTGGCACCCCATCACCATCTCACCTCACCCTGGCCCCCCATCATCATGATCTCATCTATTCTCCCCAGCCTGGCCCCCATCACCATCTTATCCCCCCCCCCATTTTCATCATCGCACCCTGGCTCCTCCCCATCACCATCATAGACCCCATCATCTCACCCTGGCTCCCCATCATCATATCACCCCCCCCAGGTGGCATGGCTACACCTACATCTAGCCTATAATAGTAACAATCCCCTCAGAACAGGGCTTACTGGCCAATAATGCCCTGTTCTTCTGAGATTATCACTTAAATAAAGTGAAAACATGGTTAACGCATTTTTTTTTAACTGGTCACTCAGTAACAGAGATTGTATTCACTTTGTCTAACAGTTTGTCTCTGTGCACTCTAAGTTTATGGGCAGTCCTGGTCTCTCATACTGATATTTATTGGTCACATTTCCTATAGTTTATTAACAAATTACTGTGCGGTCACAGTGTAAAGCAGGTTGATTTAAAAAAACACAGGGATAAGAGTAAGCAGTAAAACAATATAATGATGTACATGTATGCACAT
Organism: Ascaphus truei; assembly: GCF_040206685.1. Lineage (NCBI taxonomy): Eukaryota > Metazoa > Chordata > Amphibia > Anura > Ascaphidae > Ascaphus > Ascaphus truei. Next base: position 52,293,056 of record NC_134490.1, on the reverse strand, counting down.
ATAGGATATACAGTATATGCATAAAATTTTTTATTTAATCAATTGATTCATTGTCTTACAGTCCATGGAACGGCTCGGGGCTCCACGAGAGAGGTAGCGATGGCACTGTAACTTTGCCAAAGAAACTGTGCAGAGAGCAAGCAAAACACTATAATTAGCCAGAGCAATGCAACATTCATTACACTTATTGCAGGCTATCAAATACAGTAATTACAAACAGCCAGCAAAATTCCACATACTGATACATTTTTAATGCTTATCTGTACTTGTTCATACACAAAATGGAGAAGAAATTGTGCATAATTAATATGGAGAGGATGTTTATACGTTGCACAGTGGGTTAGCACAGGAATGTGTTTCTTTTCTACAATACTGGGAAAATCTCAGTGGCGCAATAGGTTGGTTTATCAAACCCACACAGCATTGTCTAAAAATGTTCTGAAGATCCCTGCATACTAATTCAACGTTTTGTCAGGTCATTATACATGGCAAAATTACACTGGGTGCTGCACTTCCAGGATTCGGAGTATAAACTGAGCCACTGACAAGGCAGCGTATTGTCCTGTGGGAAAGATGACACTGTCACGCTTCTTGTACAATGCTGGTTTGTTATAATAGCATATAGGGAAGAACGAGAACAGGCATCTTGGAAAAGTGTACTCAATGTTCTTAAAGGTGCATTCCCTTGCCCAAGGTCACAAGGAGCGGGCCCCAGGAATTCAACCAGGGTCATTGTTTACATAGTCAATGTATTTAGTCACTGAGCCACGCCTTCCCCCTGTATTGAAATGGTGTAATAACAGCAAATTATATTTTCCGTATTATATTTAATAAGTAAATATATTTCATAATCAAATTATATTTATTTCTGTATAACAGAAATAAACATAAGGGGTGGTTCCAGCCTCAAAATTCTCTGGTTATAACCCAGGCAGAATATATGTGTATGGGGAGGGTCCTGTATACTCTCTGGTTATAACCCAGGCAGTACATATGTGTATAGGGAGGGTCCTGTATTCTCTCTGGTTATAACCCAGGCAGTATATATGTGTATGGGGAGGGTCCTGTATTCTCTCTGGTTATAACCCAGGCAGTATATATGTGTATGGGGAGGGTCCTGTATACTCTCTGGTTATAACCCAGGCAGTACATATGTGTATAGGGAGGGTCCTGTATTCTCTCTGGTTATAACCCAGGCAGTATATATGTGTATTGGGAGGGTCCTGTATTCTCTCTGGTTATAACCCAGGCAGTATATATGTGTATAGGGAGGGTCCTGAAGCTGACTATGTTACTCCTGGCGGTTTCTTTATGACGTATAAATGGATTGCAGTGAAATATGCGGAGGATATGGACACACTAATACAGTAATTAGCATATTTGGTAGTATGTGTGAATTATGATATGGCCAATCTCATTTTTCTATAGCATGTGTCTCATCTATCATGTGGCATCAAAGCAAGAAATGATGTAATTACTGTTGACTTATGATGTCTAGATCAGGGGTGGCCAACTCCACTCCTCAAGCGCTACCAACAGGTCAGGTTTTCAGGATATCCCTGTGTGGCAGGACGGCCTCACGGTGTGGTCAGTAAGAGTCCCAAACAGTGGGTAAGGCTTTTAACTTCAGTGGTTTTATTTTCCACAGTCAAATAAACATTAGGCACACCGTCCCTTTAACACAAAACCTAAAAAGAACATCTACTCCATGGTAGGGAGACTAACTATACAGTATAAAGCTATCTGCGAGTTGGCCGACTAAAGCAGTTACCAACTTTAAATAACAGAATCTTATATATAGAAGAACAATTTCTTATCTTGTTTGGGGAGGACTTCTGTCCTAAGAGGGCAATCTGCCAGGATTTAGAAGCCTAGTAGGACAGCTCCGGTGTATGAGAGAACCCATCTACAACCAGCCGTAGGTTCCTTATCAAGCTGCCTGCCAGCGGTGTTAATTTAGCCCTGATTGCTCATGTTGCTCTAACTGGGTTAACCTTCTGACTGCTGGTTTCAGCAGTCACAGGTAGGTTTCCGAGGCAGATTCATCAGCAAGTGACTTCACCCTGTCACACCCTGCTTCAGCACAGGTGGCTTAATCAGTGGTCCACAAAGAGGACCCCACAGTTCGAATTATGTTAAAAAATCAATACCAACATTCAGTGAAATTGCTGCTTTAAGGTGCAATGTCAGTGATGATAATCGCAAAAGTATTCGAATTATTATTAATATTATCATCGACACTGGAACTTTAAAGTCCCTTTTTTCATTGGGTTTGTCATGTAACTCATAAACCAAAAATACGCTCCCTGCTCACCCGCCCTTCTAACTCCTGCAAAGATTCTAAATCAGGGGTGGCCAACTCCAGTCCTCAAGACACCCCCAACAGGTCAGGTTTTCAGGATATCCATGTTTCAGCACAGGTGGCTCAATCTGTCCCTGCTTCAGCACAGGTGGCTCAATCAGTCCCTGATTCAGCACAGATGGCTCCATCAGTCCTTGCTTCAGCACAGGTGGCTAAATCAGTGACCTGTGTATCAGTCACGGAGCCACCTGTGCTGAAGCAGTGATATCCTAAAAACCTCACCTGCTGGTAGCTCTTGAGGACTGGCGTTGACCACCCCTAGCCTAGTCCCTTCAGTTCTGTGGCGTACAAGCAAGCTGGATGTTTTCCAACAGTTAGAGGGGGCAAAAAAAAAAAGTGTCAGTTTTTCCAATACAACAGACTTCAGCAAATCAACACTGGAGGAAAATGAAATGACGGGAAAGGATTTCTTATCTTTCACCCACAGGATAGTGTTATTTCATAGCCAGCTACTATCTCCCACGTGGGATGCTAGAGCAGAGTTTCCTAACTAATTCATTAAAACAATGATATATCCAGTAGAAAGTGGACATTCAGCGGTTTTCTCAAGTGCCACAGTTAATTACATGGGCACTAGGTTTCAAACGGATTTGATACAGTTATTTTTATTGCAGCATTATGAGATTGCTGGTGCATAAGAGATGCACTTGTGCATAATTTGTGTTTCAGGGAGAAACAGAGGGAAGGGAAACATGATTGCAGTGGGATTGCATTGCAATTCGGAGCTTTCACCAAACCATTGACTATAAATTACATAGTACATGTTTAGACTCTTTGAAGGTTTTCATACCTACTGTATTATTGGAGCAACATAAAAATTATTCATAGGTGCTATTACACGCTGGCTTTTAAGGCGATGCAAGCCTTATTTCAGGCAGTTATATCTGAAGTCGTCTCAAAGGTGGGGAGCAATGGATGATGTTCACTGTGTGGGAGAGAAGAAAACGCAGGAAAACCAAAAAGCAACACAAGGAGTGTCACCTGGAGTGTTGACTCACTCTGTGTATAGTAATAAGGCAAACCCCATACTGTGGCAAACTTTAAATCAGGTCTGTCAGACTGTAGTTGGTCTCAGGAAAAAGGGAGAAATGTTATCTGAACATTTTAAAATCGTCCTTTAAAACAATGTGGAGAAAAATCTACTGTAAGTGACATCCCGTCGTGATCTCACCGCCTCCTCTACCCTGTCCTTTCGATTTGCACATTTTTTTAATAGTATCCAAATGTCAAATATTGAAAATTTGTTATATTAAAAAATGCATTTTTAAAAAATCTATTTTTGCTGCAAATTCGAATTTTGGCAAAACATTTGCCCATATCTACTTTTAAGGGGACCTCTAGAACCCGAAGGTATCATGGCATACTAATTATCACCCATCATCCCATGACCCATACTATGATACTTTTGCCCCTATTTAACATGGCAGGGAGCATTGTCCCCTGTCAGGGAAGCTTTTAGACTCTAATGTGACTTGGAGATAATGGCTTCACAGCAGGGGTCTTTGAACATAAGAGGTGAAGAATGAAAATAACTACAGTATCTTAGCATCAATTAGACTGCAAAAAGCTTCATACAGCACATAGTAACCTGCCAGCATTACCCTGGTGTAACACTGATTTTGAATTACGTTGATCTCATTTTACACTGATTTTGCACCGCAGCAACTTTGCAGTATATCCCACTCTATCCGTTTCACCCACATGCGTGGAAAATGATATAAAGCAATGTTCATTTTTTTTTTTTTGCTCATTTTCCCTAGTGATGATACATCAGTAATTGAGCTCCATTTCTCCACAACAGCAAATAAACCCTTCTCTGCTTTTCTTAATAAAATGCATGGTTTTTTTTGTGTCAGAAAAGTACATTATGTTACATAGCTGAGCTTTTACCAATAAAAGCAACATGTTCAAGTGAGAAATATGGCCATAACGGTGTTACAGTTATTATATACTCCTGTTCTAGTAGGTTTAATTTCCCATTTGCCCTGTAAGTGTGACATATTTTCTACTGTTCTACTATTTTGTACCTAGTACTTTACAGCCTTTGTGCTCACCGCAGGCAGCGTAAGTATGGAATCAAGAGATAATGGGAATTAGGAATGCCCGCTAAGCTCCTTTTAAGTGATATGCATAAATAGAGGTGACTTGATAATTACCTCCACTCTACTGTTTAATCTTGACCTTATAACTGCTCATATTTTCGTTTTGTTTTGTGTCTCCATGCATTACTACACTGTGCGCCCTTCACTGCATTCTCGGGTAGATATCACGTGAGCAATGCTTAAAGGGGCAAACTATAACTTTGAAAGTCAACACTGTTCTGTGGATGTAGACTTTAAGGAAGGTCTTCATGCTTCTTCTTTATACTTTTTTATGCTCTAAATTTGGTTTTGTGGCACCCGGGTATTTATTCTATTTTAGGGCAGTGTATAGCATGGTTGCCATCACCTCTTATAGGAAGCATGTGGGATGTTGTCTATTGATGCTATGTACATCTACTGTATATATGTAGCACTGTTTCCCCCTGAACACAGATAACTACTGGTGCTGCTCTTTTTACCTGTTGGCTCACAGGAGCCTAAACCTCCGCCACGGGGAGCCTGGGTGATGTACTTACAAATACGATGCAGCGCCTCCACCTGGGAGAGATCCCAATGTAGTGGGAGAAGCCCCTCACTTCCCAACAACATTAACCACACCCACACAGTGTAAAATATAACCCCCTTTACTTAACAACGTAGTCCTTATCACTCTAATATGGTTACTAATAACACAACTACCCATGCAAAGTGTAACCCTCCACCGTATTACCCCACACCGTGTCCACAGTACTATCTGAGGCCCATGGCCACTCTCCCACATGTGTCCCTAAGTATGACCCCCACCCCTTAGGAGTAATCAGCGCCGTACTGTACAGTATGTTGTGGCACTTTATAACGATACCTGCCGGGCGCTCCTGCACCTGGGCACACCGACAACTTCAAAAAGGATCCGCCGATCCACGATGTCCTTCGCGACGTCCTGGACTCTGCTGGGTTTATTGTCCGTCCTGGGTGTTCCCACCCTGAAGACAGTCACTCCCTTGGCAGATTTGGTCTGGTGCCAGACCTCCTTTGTCAGGATCCGCAGATTCCGCTGTGTCCCTCACTCTATATAATACTAATTGGGCAGGATCCCTATCTAAGGGCCTGTCACTAAGCAGTCACAAGCTAAACAAGGACTCAAGGCCTAGCTGGGGCCTAATGGGGATTCTGGCCTAGTGCAGAGGGTCACTGACCCCTCCACACACACACAATCTTCCCTTAGCCCCTCCTGGCACCGACTAACGTGGTCCCCCAGCGCGAGAAATGTATCTATGTGGGGATCAGTGGATTCTGGCAACCCTTGTGGCTCCCTGGCGTCATGTGTCCTTCGCCCCTAGGCTTTATGGGCCTTGTATTTCCCCACGGAGCCTGCGTCTAATACCCGCCTCGCACGCCTCTCAAAACGCATGCTCAGCACCTCGCGCACGCACAATGCAATCCATGATGGTGGCGCCCTGCAGAGGTAGCCGCCGGAGCCCTTGGCGAGTCCGTTGCCTACCGCACTTGCCCGCAGCATCGGCACTCATCGGAGCATGTGCACTCCCCCACTGACCGCCGAGCGCCCCCCCCCCCCAACGCTCCCTGCATATAGCGGAGGTAAGGGGCCACTCGGAGCCCAAGTGGACCGAGGCTACACACATACATACATATATATATATATATATCTGAGAGAGAGAGAGAGAGAGAGAGAGAGAGAGAGAGAGAGAGAGAGAGAGAGAGAGAGAAAAAAAGAGAAGAGAGAGCGCACACCCCATAGTGTAAAAAGTACATTTATTGATGGGAAAGGAGGGGAAGGGGAAGAATCTCACTCACAAGGGTATATAAAATATAGGCATATGTGAATATATATATCACCGCCAGCCCGATGTCTGTGATCCGCAGCCCGAATCTCACTTAACAGCAGCGGGGAACAACGATACACCGAAAGGCCAAGGATTACTGTTAGAAGTCCGCAAACAGATCCGTGTGGAGCTTCCGTAGAGCCTCCTATCGTCTGTAGCCACAAATCTGCTCCGCACGTGATCCGGCTCAACCACGCTCTGTGTGAGGACGTAATGTCTTTGCGTAATGACGTATTTCCATAGTCATGACACAAACACATTACGTCATCAAGCAGTGCGTGGTTGAGCCGATCACGTACGGAGTAGATGAATAATGAGGAGCAGGGAATGGAATGAAGAGCAGTGTGCATAAGACATGAGGGAATGCAAAGAGAGGCGAGGAGAGACAGCAAGGTGAGCAGAAGGAGGAAACAGAGACAACAAAGAGGAGGAGATAGATGAGTAGGAGAGGAGGGAGTGTAGTGTGCACAGAGAGGATGAGACACAATAAGGCTGGGAGTGCAAACAGAGGGGAGGAGAGAGTGCAAAGAGGAGCACGGAATGATGGAGGGGAGAGTAAGGTGGGGAAGAGGAGACAAAAGACAGCAAGGCATTATAGAGAGGAGTGAAAACAAAGAGTAATGTTTAATTAATAACCTTTAAGATCTGCTAGATCGGCGTACTGTATGTTACACCAGGTACAGCTCGTTATACTCTACAAAATTCCAGATTTAATCATCATGGTGAAATTCTCCAATAGTGCACTGTTCTGTAAAGAAAAAAATGTGAACTAGCGCTAAAGTGTAATACACAGTGTGATATTAAAAAACTTATAATAAAGGATGGCTGCCCGGTGATACTGCCAGTACTAACAGAATAAACCAAAATAAAGAAAAACCTGGCGCCAAATAGTCAGTGGAATGTCCTGTACTCCTCAAGGGATCCGCACACTTGCTCGACAGACCATGCAAAGAAAAGAACACAAACAAACAAAAATCATAGCGCAACACTGTAGGGTAAGCAGTACTGCACTAATACACACAAACAGTTAAGAATCCTAGCGACTATTAAAATAATTATTTATTAAAAAGAACTATGCCAAGACCGACAATGGCAAATACAAGGAACCGCAGGTCATCCGGAGCACAAAAATTGGAGCCCTACTTACATACAGCAAGGTTTAAACTCGCATGGTAGGAACAAGTCCTAGGTAGAGATGATCTCCCTGGCGGGTGATGCCTCTGCTCCACTGCGGCTCAGACACCAGTCAGTCCTTACGATGGTAACCGGAACAGCTCCGGCCGTGGGGGCTGGTGTGCGGGGTCCACAGCTCTGCACCGCGTGTAGACACACGCCTCACTTCCTCCTACGGAGCAACAGGAAGTCTCTGCGCGCCCGCGCGCGATAGTGCCCGTTGCCTTAAAGGAACAGCTGGCAGGCTGAAGGGAAAGTTGGGCTCCAAGGCCAAATGTCCTTAAACGTCCAAAGTCAGTCAAATAGTGGCTGTGCCACTAGCCCTACGCGTTTCGTAGATGTCACTATTTTTTCTGCACACAGACAACAGTGAATCCACTGTTTCAGTGTGCAGAAAAAATAGTGACATCTACGAAACGCGTAGGGCTAGTGGCACAGCCACTATTTGACTGACTTTGGACGTTTAAGGACATTTGGCCTTGGAGCCCAACTTTCCCTTCAGCCTGCCAGCTGTTCCTTTAAGGCAACGGGCACTATCGCGCGCGGGCGCGCAGAGACTTCCTGTTGCTCCGTAGGAGGAAGTGAGGCGTGTGTCTACACGCGGTGCAGAGCTGTGGACCCCGCACACCAGCCCCCACGGCCGGAGCTGTTCCGGTTACCATCGTAAGGACTGACTGGTGTCTGAGCCGCAGTGGAGCAGAGGCATCACCCGCCAGGGAGATCATCTCTACCTAGGACTTGTTCCTACCATGCGAGTTTAAACCTTGCTGTATGTAAGTAGGGCTCCAATTTTTGTGCTCCGGATGACCTGCGGTTCCTTGTATTTGCCATTGTCGGTCTTGGCATAGTTCTTTTTAATAAATAATTATTTTAATAGTCGCTAGGATTCTTAACTGTTTGTGTGTATTAGTGCAGTACTGCTTACCCTACAGTGTTGCGCTATGATTTTTGTTTGTTTGTGTTCTTTTCTTTGCATGGTCTGTCGAGCAAGTGTGCGGATCCCTTGAGGAGTACAGGACATTCCACTGACTATTTGGCGCCAGGTTTTTCTTTATTTTACTGTTCTGTAAAACTATTTTTGATATTTCTTGGGGGGGACAATTATTGAGTTTTTCTAAAAACTGCAACTAATTAATAAAGAAAAAATCTTCTTTTAACCTAGCCCTAATCACTGTGACTTTTGAATACCTGCATCATTCTTTCCTTTAGATCCAAGCCTCAAACGGCGTGTCCTCTTTTCACAATTAGGCTTTCCCGCCAACATACGTTAACCCTTATGGTGCCGGAGGTTCAGCAGCACCCGAGTGCCATCGAACATCCGGGATTGCGACTATATCAACCAGGTGTTGGCAACACCAATCCTCAAGGGCAATGACTGACCTACTGATTGAGCCACCTGTGCTGAAGGAGGGATATCCTGCAAACCTGACTTGTTGGTGGCCCTTGAGGATCGGAATTGGCCACCTATGATGTAAACACTTTGGTGACAATCCCATGGCTGCGTCTACCCCCCAGTGACGTGAACAAAAGCAGAGGGGAAATTTATAAGTAATATGGGACTTAATAGGAATCCAGGAGAGGGATTTCAGCGGGAGAGACGCCGAGACAGATTTAAGAGAGAGTGAAGTGATTCGTGCAGCAGCGTTTAGAATAGATTGAAGGGGAGAAAGGTGAGAGGCAGGAAGGTCAGACAGTAGAAAGTTACAATAATCAAGATGGGAGAGAATGAAGGCTTGCGTTAGAGTTTTAGTAATAGTACAACAGAGGAAGGGGCGTATCTTTTCTATGTTACATGGAGAAAATCTGAAGGTTTTAGCAGCAATATGAATGTAAAGATAGGTCCCCTGCCTGCTGCAGCTCGTGCTATGGCGTGCGCTGCAGGGACAAGAACCGCCCCTCAATGGGGCTGCCATGGCTGCCGCATTGCCCGACAAGATTTTTCTGAAGACAGTAAAACTGTCTTCAGAACTGGCGACAGAGCGCTGGCCACGCCCCCCTGCGGTTCAGCCAATGATAGCAAACCTGCCAGATGACATCATGTCCCCCCCACCCCGCAAGAACCGGTATTGTCCCCCTGCAGATGGCTCATTCAAACAAAGGATTAACGCTGTGGGGTCCCATTCGAAAGCATGGAACCCCACAGTGTTAATGCTTCCGGGCTGCAAGAATTGCTGTTCTTGTGGTCACGGAGGGTCCGTGACTGGGCCCAGGTTTTCCACATTTTTTTTCTACGGCTACACATCTGTGACCACAGTTTAATGTCCTTGGTCTCTGGTAGTATGATGGTCATTAGTTATTTTGGTTACGGCTGTTTCAGTGGAGTGAGCAGTGCGGAGATCAGATTGTAGAGGGTCTTCGAGAGAATTATACTTAAGATGTTCAAGGCGTTTAGAAGCAGAGGAGGGGGGCAGAGTGAAACTTTGAAAGACAGGAAGAACACATGGTATTTTATTGCAATTAAGATATGGTGTTAAGTGTACTGTGAATTTCCAAGAGCACAGGAGGTTGGTATTTTGTATTTGTTTAGTATAAAATATAATCATTTGCCATGCATGTATTTTTAGACGGTACTGCAACTCAGAAGAGTCCCAGAGCAGATTAAGAAGAGAATACTCCCAAGTCATTAAATGTTACTCTTTGCCTGAAAGCATTTGAAAATAATGATTTTTTTTTTAAATTGCATCTAAAGTTTGTTAGGAATATATCAGTATACTGTACATAGATTTATTTTTTTCCAGTGTAATGGGTTTTTCACTGGTGTGTAACTTTCCCAAAATTAACAATTTAGTACGAGTAAAAGTGTATTGAATGTGCTCTGTATTCTATATTGCAGAGAGAACAAATAATTGAAATAAAATATATTAGCACTAGCTCTTCTTTTTAACTGTACTTTTCACAAATATTTCCATAGAAAACGTTTAGTCTTTTTTTGTCACCTTCGACTTTCTGTGTGTTTATAATGATCTCATAATGGAGATGGAGATAGCCATGCCCTGCAATATGATATATGGTATTAGAAGTAATATGTCAGAAGGCTACAGCGTTGCTTAATTGTCTCACCTATGAGTATCTAGAAATACAATATCTGCCAGTCAAGACATGCAATATTTATAAATATATATATTTCAACACACACAAAAAAAAAACTAAAGAAGCTCTCAGGTATACCAAAAAAGGTCAATTATTTTATTACAAAAAGAATATTAAAACAAAGTTTAAAAACAAAATCCTCTCCTAACACAACAAAACTCCATAAGTAGCATAACAGATAGGCAGTGCAAAGGCACTCACAGAAAAAAGACGGTGTGAAACAGCGCTATAAATATTAATAAAAACACTTAATTAGTGAACAACACTGGCAGCCAGGTAAAAACTGACAGTACGGTCAGTCAGAGAGCATGGAAAAAAAGGGATAAACCGGCGCCACAAATAATAAAGTGAAAACCAAACCAAAATGGTGTAAAGTCCAAATGGAGTCCTAGTAAGGCTGGTAATGAAGGATTCTCAAATCAACGAAGTAAGTTTAGCAGTGGAGCCGTGGTGTTATCGTGGTGTACCTGCGGAGGAATAGTGAAGGAGGAACGTTTGCGGTGGGACTCTAGTGGGCGTGACGTCACATCCGCCCGGAAGTCCCGTCATTCGTGTGACCCACCTTCCACCTCTGTCACGTGAGGACGCCAGTGAGAGTACTCCGGTCGCCATCTTGGAAGCCCAGCAGCATGTTTCCAGCCTGTTGCTTGTTAATATCTAGCATCTTGTGAGTAGGGTTTTTAATTTTACCCCTCCGGATGCGTGTTATTTTCACCCTCCACACCCAGTAATAAATTAGCTTTGTCTTTATTATTAAGCCGTGCTAGTGTATTTTCGTTTGTCTGTCTTGTTTGTCTTGTATTGTTAGTCTGCCTTTGTCTTTTAGTCTCAGTGATTGACTTACTGCACCATAATTTGTTCTTTTTCTTTTTTCACATATTACTTCGTTGATGTGAGAATCCTTCATTACCAGCCTTACTAGGACTCCATTTGGACTTTACACCATTTTGGTTTGGTTTTCACTTTATTATTTGTGGCACCGGTTTATCCCTTTTTTTCAGTGCAAAGGCACTCGACAAAATATCTACTGAAAAAAATACTATAGAAAATACTCTATCTGCTGGATCATGCCTTGATTTTATTCATTCTTTAATGATAGATGTTCTTTGCAATACTGTTTCGTACCTGCCGGTATTTTCAGTGTGATGCTCACTTTGGTTAGCACTTAGTGGTATTGTTGAGTAAGGTTATTGCCTTGGTTTCAGCTATTGACCGGCCAGTTGTGGCCATCATTGTTTTGACTCCACCCCTTTTTTGTCACTGTCTGAATTTATGTTGCAGGTACTGTAGTATAGGAATCAGACCAGTATATATTTTCACTGCCTATCTGTTATGCTACTTATGCTATTGTTGTGTTAGGATAGGAATTTTTTTTTCAACTGTTAGTTTTAATATTGTTTTTGTAATAAAATATTGACTATTTTTTGGTATACAGCTAATGATACTGATGGAAATTGTCAGAAATGGGACTAAATGGGGACAAATGGTATAGGTATGAATAATGAAAATATGTTTAAAAACAATATTTATTCGGAGATAACCTCAAATATAAAATAAATAGTCCTCAATATATACATAAATCATATATTAATGGCGAATTAAAATAAAGATGGAGGTAGGGTGAAAAGAACCAAAAGGAATGTATGTTCCTATTGGCATCTATAGACGTACTGACGTCATAGGTGACGCTCCCGAGACTTCCGGGTTCGTCACTTCCGGGATACGCTCACTATCCCCAACTGCGGAGGAGTATCCGGTACACAGACTCCCACGGTCTGTATGATACGATAGGAGGGGGGTATTTTACCTGACAGGTTATACACGAACGACACAGGGAGGTACAAAGCGCTGAAAGTACAATCGCAGACATGCTTAGTCTGCTTTGCGTTCTACTGAGTAGTTTACTATTACCAGCACAGCATGTATATGGTTTTCACAGTGTATAATTGAAGTATTCTTTGATTTTAGTAGCCCCGTTACTTATATCAGTGAGGGCTCCGGGCACAAGCTGTTGTCTGCAAACATCTGGGCAGATATCATTTAGCTGTCCACCTGTTAGACTCGCAGCTCTGGATATATATACAGATGTACCTAGCGAGTGTTTGTACTGAGTTTGTCTGAATTGAGCAGACGACTCATCATTTGAATTTTATATGTACTGCTCTATATCATGTGATCTTTACACTCTAATTAGATCATTAATGTTCTTCAGTTACTATAGTGAGGACTCCGGGCACAAGTCATTGTCATAACACACTTTGGCAGATATTATATACCTGCCAATCTGTCGGACTTGCAGCACTGGTCATACACAGTCTATTATACATGGATATGTTTTGGAGCTGTACTATTGGTATATACTGAGCCATTTTGTAATATGCTTGTGTCACATATTGTATCTACCACTTGAATACAATTATACTACTGTGTATACAACTACCTGCCCTGTCATAGTGTATACAGATAGACCAACATTTACTAGGAACATACATTCCTTTTGGTTCTTTTCACCCTACCTCCATCTTTATTTTAATTCGCCATTAACATATGATTTATGTATATATTGAGGACTATTTATTTTATATTTGAGGTTATCTCCGAATAAATATTGTTTTTAACATATTTTCATTATTCATACCTATACCATTTGTCCCCATTTAGTCCTATTTCTGACAATTTACATCAGTATCATTAGCTGTATCATTGAGTGCTCCCAACATAGGGGTTCTTTATCTCTGTGTTTTCTGTTCTGCATATCCCCTGGTCGTAGCACCTTTGTCATTGGCAGTAGCGAGGGTTCCCTTCACCCCTTTCCCCCCTCCCCTCCCTCACCCTGGTATTATTTTTGGTATACGCGAGTGCTTTTTTCTTCTATTTGTGGTCATTTAAACTGTATACAATTTAGAAACACAAAAGATATATATATATATATATATATATATATATATATATATATACATATATATATATATATATAATTACTATTTATTATTTATCTGTACTTACTTTTCTCTGTTACATAGTTACATAGTAGATGAGGTTGAAAAAAGACATAGGTCCATCAAGTTCAACCTATGCTAAATTTAGACAACAGATACTTTATCCTATATCTATACTTACTTATTGATCCAGAGGAAGGCAAACAAAAAACCCCATTAAGGGGAAAAATTAATTCCTTCCTGACTATAAGAATTGGCAATCGGATTAATCCCTGGATCAACATCCTTCCCATGTATACTTATTTGGTATATCCCTGTATACCTTTCCCATCTAAAATGTCCAACCTTTTTTTGAACAAAGCTATTGTATCTGCCATCACAGTCTCCATGGGTAATGAATTCCACATTTTAACTGCCCTTACTGTAAAGAACCTTTCCTTTGTTGCTGGTGAAATTTCCTTTTCTCTAACCTTAAGGGATGGCCCCGAGTCCTTAGTACTGCCCGTTGATGAATAGTTCTTTTGAAAGCTCCTTGTATTGTCCCTGGATATATTTGTATATAGTTATCATATCCCTTCTTAGACGCCTCTTTTCTAATGTAAATAAATCTAATTTAGCTAGCCTCTCCTCATAAGTTAGATTGTCCATCCCCCATTAATTTGGTGGCTCTTCTCTGCACTCTCTCTAGTTCCATAACGTCTTTTCTTAGGATTGGTGCCCAAAATTGTACTCCATATTCAAGGTGTGGTCTTACTAGTGCTTTGTAAAGGGGCATAATTATGTTTACTTCCCTTCCATCCATTGCCCGTTTGATGCAAGATAAGATCTTGTTTGCCTTTGCAGCTACTGCATGACATTGGGCACTATTGCTAAGCTTGCAGTCTACAAGCACTCCTAAATCCTTCTCCATCAAGGATTCCCCCAATATATCTCCATTTCATTTGTAAGTCGCCTTTTTATTCTTGCACCCCAAATGCATAACCTTACATTTATCTGTATTAAACCTAATTTGCCATTTACCTGCCCACGTTTCCAGTCTCTGCAAGTCCTTCTGAAGAGAAATTACATCCTGCTCTGATTCTATTACCTTACACAATTTAGTATTATCAGCAAAGATGGAGACTTTGCTCTCGATCCCAACCTCAAGGTCATTAATAAACAAGTTAAAAAGCAGGGGTCCCAGTACCGATCCCTAAGGTACTCCACTCACGACTTTAGCCCTACCTGAAAAAGTTCCATTTATTACAATCCTCTGTTGTCTGTCCTTTAACCAGTTTTCAATCCAGGTGCATATATTATTACTGAGTCCAATTTTCTTTATTTTGTACACCAACCTCTTGTGTGAAACCGTATCAAAAGCCTTTGCAAAATCTAAGTAGACCACATCAACTGCATTACCCTAGTCTAAATCCCTACTTACCTCCTCAAAGAAACAAATAAGGTTAGTTTGGCAAGATCTAGCCTTCATAAATCCATGCTGACTATTACTAATAATTTTGTTTTCCATTAGGTATTCCTGAATATTATCCCGTATTAAACCTTCAAGTAGTTTCCCTACTATTGAAGTCAGGCTTACAGGTCTGTAATTTCCCGGTTGTGATCTAGCTCCCTTTTTAAATATAGGCACCACATCTGCTTTACGCCAATCTTGTGGTACTGAGCCTGTGGAAATGGAGTCCTTGAATACTAAATATAATGGTTTGGCTATTACTGAGCTTAACTCCTTGAGAACTCTTGGATGTATGCCATCGGGGCCAGGTGCCATATTTACTTTAATTTTTTCAAGTAGCTTATGAACTTCTTCCTCAGTTAACCAATTGTTCATTAATATGGAGATTGTGGCTTCCTCCTGCGGCACTACTATTGAAATTGATTCTTCCCTGGTAAACACAGAGGCAAAGAATTTGTTTAATACCTCAGCTTTTTCCTTATCTCCAATAATCTGCCTACCCATCTCACACTGAAAGGGTCCTATATTTTCTTTTCTCATTTTTTGTTATTAAGGTACTTACAGAACTTTTTTGGGTTGACCTTACTTTCCTATTGCAATCCTTTTTTCATTGTCCCTTTTTGCTAATTTGATTGCCCTTTTGCAATTTTTTGTTACATTCCTTATAATTCTGATACGATGTCTCCGTCCCTTCTGCCTTTAAGAATCTAAACGCCTTCCTCTTCTTGTCCATTTCCTCCCCTACCTGTTTATTTAGCCACATTGGTTTTGACTTATTTCTTTTATACTTATGACCCAAGGGTATACACTGATAAGTGTGCTTTTCTAACAATGTTTTAAAGACTGCCCATTTATCTTCTACATTTTCCCCTGCAAAAACATCATCCCATTATATTACTACTAGATTAGACCTCAGTTTATTAAAATCTGCCTTTCTAAAGTTTAAGGTCTTTGTTAAACCCAAGAAATCTATTTTTTGATCATTTATTTCAGATTAGACCATGTTATGATCACTGTTACCGAAATGTTCCAGGACTTGAATATTTGTTATTACTTCTACATTGGTTGATATTACCAAATCCAGTATTGCCCCTCTCCTGGTTGGTTCCTCAATAATTTGGGTCATATAATTGTCTTTAAGCACCCCCCAAAACCTGTTTCCTTTTGTTGTAACGCTAATCTCATTGCCCCAGTCTATGTCTGGATAATTAAAATCCCCCATTATGCAAACATGACCCAGTTTTGATGCCTTCTCCATTTGCAAAAGTATTTTAGCTTCCTCAATCTCACAGATATTTGGTGGTTTATAGCATATTCCCACAAACATTTTCTTAATACTTTTACCTCCACTGCTAATTTCTATCCACAAAGTCTCTACATTTTCATCATTCCCTTCATAGACATCATCCCTTACAATACGTTTTAGATCCGGTTTAACATATAAACATACTCCACCTCGCCTTCTATTTGTTCAATCCTTCCGAAAAAGGGAATAACCCTCTAAATTAACTGTCCAGTCATGAGTTTCATTCCACCATGTTTCAGTAATGCCTATGATATCATACTGCTCCCTTGCAGCTATTAATTCAAGCTCCCCCATTTTATCTGTCAGGCTTCTTGCATTAGCATTTAGGTACTTTTATTTAGAATTGTTTTTGGAGTGTTTTTCTTCTTCTTTGTACTTTAATGAGACATATATATATATATACACACACACACACACACACACACACACACACACACACACACACACACACACACACACACACACACACACACACACACACACACACACACACACACACAAAAGAATGATTCCTGTGCTCCTACCAATTATCTCTCTCTGTCAGCCTTACACATTCACCTACCATTCAATGGACGGTGATGTCCAGACCGACACTGGGGTGTATTATACCTGCACTAATTGGAGAGATCTATATGTGTAAATTTTATTATATTCACACCAGGGAATTTGTGCACCCAGTCTACCTCAATAGTAAAGGTAAGTATGATACTGGCTTCAGCCAGATTTTAATTGCACTACTCTCATAAGCTTATGCTTTATTTAACACCTTCAGGGCTTTTACACTTTTTTTCACCAGTCCATGGGACAACTATTATATATATATATACAGTATTCGACAAACCTATACATTTGCTCGCCCCGGGCGAGTGGATTTAACCCCCGGGCGAGTAAATATTGGCCCAAGCAGCACACGTTTGGTACTAGGTGGCGAGTAGATTTTTTTGTGTGACGAGTAGATTTTTTGGTGATTTGTCAACCACTATATATATATATATATATATATATATATATATATATATATATATATATATATATATATATATATATATATATTGTAGGTACCTGCATTAACGGGTATGCCTTGACGTGGCATGCAGGCTTACAAATGCTTTTGGCCAAAGGGTTTAACAAAATACCCTTTTTCATGAGATTATTATTTTATTTTCGCCTAATTGGTAGGAGCGCAGGAATCGTTCTTTTTGTTTTTCTATATGTACGGCCTATCTTTTTACCTGCAGCAAACTTCTATAGGGAGGAGCGCGGTATCATGTACAGTTTCTCACTAATATATATATATACATATATCTCAAGAATGAATAGACAATACCGTTCTGTGGCAAACGAAATAACCAAGTACTGTAAATATTTTTATTATTGAAGTATTTAAACTTTATACTTATTACTTTATATGTTTTGTCAATTGGATGTAGCATTGGGCACCCCTGTCTTTTGTTTGTATACATTGGCCCCGCTCAGTAGCACTCTTATTGACATAAATATATATATAACGTGGTGGGTGTTGGAGTTAGAGCGTGCTGGGAATGTGTGTGCTAACTAAATGCTTTTATTTCTGCGAGCTTTTGCACAAATAAAAGCATTTTGTTAGCCACAGAACGGTATTGTCTATTCATTTTTGATTATTAATCTCGGCTAACACGGTACAGATATATATATTTCTGAAGCAAGAATAAACAGGCAACTTAAAAAATTAAATGGGGATAAATTAGGAGAATCCTTGATGGAGAAGGATTTAGGAGTGCTTGTAGACAGCAGGCTTAGCAATAGTGCCCAATGTCATGCAGTAGCTGCAAAGGCAAACAAGATTTTATCTTTCATTAAGCGGGCAATGGATGGAAGGGAAGTAAACATAATTATACACCTTTATAAAGGATTAGTAAGACCACTCCTCAAATATGGAGTACCATTTTGGGCACCACTCCATAGAAAATACATTATGGTACTAGAGAGAGTACAGAGAAGAGCCACCAAATTAATAAAGGTGATGGATATTCTGATTTATGAGGAGAGGCTAGTTAAATTAGGTTTATTTACTTTAGAAAAGAGGCATCTGAGAGGTGATATGATAAACTATATACAAATATATTCAGAGACAATATAAAGAGCTTTCAAAAGAACCATTCATCCCAAGGGAAGTACAAAGGATATGGGGTCATCCCTTGAGGTTTGAGGAAAGGAGATTTCACCAGCAACAAAGGAAGAGGTTATTTACAGTAAGGGCAGTTAAAATGTGGAATTCATTAACAATGGAGACTGTGATAGCAGATACAATAAATATGTTTAAAAAACGGTTGGACATCTTTTTAGAAAGAGAAGGTATACAGGGATATACCAAATAAGTAAACATGGGAAGGATGTTGATCCAGGGAGAAATCTGATTGCCAATATTTGGAGTCAGGAAGGCATTTATTTTTCCCCTTATGAGATATCATTGTATGAGATTTCACTGGTGTTTTTTGTTAGCTTTCCTCTGAATCAATATACTGTAAATACAAATATAGGATAAAGTATGTGCCATCTAAATTTAGCATAGGTTGCACTTGATAGACATATTTTCAACCTCATCTACTATGTAACGATGTAACTATATTTGTTAATGTTTTTAATCCCCTACATTCACCACATTAGATTTAGCCCATTAAACATATCCACTGCCATTAGTTCACTTTTATGCTAGCTTGGACGGTCTTTTGATGAGAGTATAGCCTTTAGCCGAGCCCCATGTTCTGAAGAATATTCAATAGCAACCTTCACAAAAGCTTACATCAGACATAACCATGACTTCGGCAAGGCAATCTTTGTTAAGTTATTCAATAAGAAGCAAATTCTAAGAGCTGTCATTCTCTCAACGGGCTTTCGTGTTAATTAGACTGTGTGGTTAGGCCTTTGGTTTAGTCTGTCTGTGGTGTATCATCATAGTGCTGTGGGTAAAAAGGAAGTTGAATAAAATTCTTATAATGGGAAACTGCTTTCTCTGCATTGTTTGCAGACTTAATTATATATCCTTTAGTCAGTCATAAGAGTGTAATGTTGACCTTTGTTGAGGAGTTGATTTTCATTTTCCCCTAAGGAAGACGAAGAAAGTTTTCATTTTCAGTGCATCTAAACCAAGGCTTTGTACATTCCCTTATTAATATACTGAGCAGAAACTGAAGTTATAAAGTTTTTTTTTTTTAAAGAATTCTGGCGGGGGAATCCTCCAAAGCTGAAGCAACGTTATTTTTATTAGCTCTGGAGATTCCCCAGTTCCCGAGATACTTAAAGTTTTAGTTGCTTCTTTTCAGGAATTCAAAATGTCCTCTAAACCCACCCGACCAATAGAAAACTGCGATGTTATCGGGGTATGATATGGCGGCTAACTATTGAAAAATACCGGCAAAAACACAGTCAACTAAAACGTCTATTGATTCCCGATTCCCGAGATAGTTGAACAGAAAATAGCACGGTCCCGCCCCGGAAGACCCACCTGTTCGAATGTGTGGATGCAATAAAGTTATGTAGCATTTCCTTGATACATATATATTCCATTATTTTAATTTCACTCTTCATAGAAAATGCTGTGTGTGGATTTTTTCGTTGTGTAATGTTAAAGTTTTGAATAGCGTAGGACGAGTTAATGTGCCAGTCAAGTATGAATCTCAATTATTTTGAAATGCAAAAGATGAAACATGACAAATGTTAAAGATCAGGGTGTGATAGCAGGGATTGTTACATTGAAGGGACAAAGGCCCGACAGAAAAAGAAAATGAGTCGTTAATACAGTGCAGACATTGATCTAGCAAACACTCTTAAATGCTCAGGGGACATGTACTCATACGTGTCCCATCTGGGTAGGAGGCTAAAGTGTCATTAAGAGAGCTTTGTCTGAAATAATGAGAATAAATAAATATAGAATATACTGTGATTTTGTACATACAGTGTATGCACATAAATACGTGCACATATTTAATAATTGGGTGCAGTGATGTCTGTGTACACAGTTTGTAGAATAAATACAGACGTGTGTGTAGGATGGAGATATGCCATCTATATATAAATGTACTTTTGCTCCAGTCTTGTATCTGGGAGACTTGGTACATACTGTGTGTGTATATATATATATATATATATATATATATATATATATATATATATATATATATTACTGTATGCTCATTTGCAGTCTTAGACAGGTCTGGAACCCTGCCTTTCACAATTATCACCCAGCACACACCACTTCCACTGCAGCAAGGGATTCTGGGAAATAACATGCAAATGAGCACACAGTGCCACCTCTTGCTTCAAAACCATTTAACATGGTCCCCTATAAGCTTAAGCTTGCATGCATTTCACAGCTTTGAGCACAGCCTGGGTTAAGATGCATAGTCAGTAAACCCACCCACAGACAGCTGTTTCGACCTTAATGGGTTTCCCTAGTGTGGGGTTGGTTATACTGGCTTTGCAAAATGAAGCATGGGATAGGTTTCACCACACTTAGTAAAGTTATGGTGGGTAAAAAAAATGACAAAAACCAAATGATCATACAATAATATTTCCATTTGCTATATGCTTTACTGTGGAGGGTTTTTACCCACTATAACTTTACTAAGTGTATATATATATACATTATTTAAGGAAAAAGGAACCCAGTTTTTCATCATATTTGATATATTTCTCGCTCAATCCCCATGAAAATGTGCATAATTGTAGGTGTGTTATGTAAATTAACACTATATAAGAATCACAATGTAGGCAAATCAATTGATGTTTACTAAATTGATGTCACTGTATTATTGTAACACTTGTGCTCCTACACACAAGCGCAGAGAAAGGAAGGGACCCGATAGCGAGGTGGGGAATCCGCAGGAGAGACGAATGGGAGTGAGTTGCCGTGCAGCTGGGGATCGGCGCACGTAGTCACGTGAGAGCGCCGCGCGCAGGAGAATGCACGACGCTTCCGGAGGTGCGGAGCCAAGCTCAGGGACACGACTAGCCCAGCTGCATGTATGCGCAAGCTCTGGCAGCAGAGCGGGGATGCGCGCGTTCTCAGGCACCAACGCGGGGGGAAAGCCAACGCTTCAGCACAGGAGTCTGGAACAGGCCTCTGCGTGGAAAGTAGCAGCAGACCTTAGGAACTCAGAAACACAGGCCTTAGCGTGGAAAGTAGCAGTACTGACCTCTGCGTGGAGAGTATTAGCAGGTCTCAGGAACACAGGCCTCTGCATGGAGAGTAGCAGCAGGCCTCAGGATACTCAGGTAACACAGGCCTCTGCATGGAGAGTAGCAGCAGGCCTCAGGATACTCAGGAACTACGAACGAGAACTAGAGAGGAGCAGGGAAGGATAGAGTCCAGAGCATAAGGTCACATCCACAAGGGAAAAGATTCTTGGAGGACGTCCAGCCTCCTTAAAAGCATAGTGCCAGTAACAGAAGAGTGCAGCAAATACTAAGTTCAAAGTAAGGGTTCTTTAGTTGAATACTTTGGCCAAGGTATTGTAAGCCTGCTTCCACGTCAAGGTAAACCCTTATCAGCAGGTCCTACACTACCCGACGGTAAACTAACCTCAGTAGTAAATGAGTGACTGTCCCAGTCTTCCGGAATCCAAAGGAGATGAGTAAAGGTCCCAAGGAGGTCCAGGCAGGAATAGCATGCGATGGTAGTACTAGCAGGAACCAGGGCAGGCAGCAAATGACTAATAGCAATGAGAATGTCAGAGAGAGGCTTACTTCCTGTCAGGAGGAAGAGGGCAGGAATTGCCAGAAAGCAAGATGGCGTAGGAAGCTTCAGAATACTTAAAGACACAGGATCTTGACTCGCAGCTAGAGGGCGGCGATCAGAAATTAAACAGGTAAGGAAGGAACACGCCGCAGGGAGCGTGTTCCGCGCATCGTAACAATTGTCAACTGCAATAGGTTCATTGTTCATTAAACGAGAAATGGAAGTTTTTCCTTCGTAGCTCAAAAATGTGTTAAACTGCTGTAATCTTATCGGAAACACTAAGATTACTATAAAGTTTGAGTTCTAAGTATGGTTCAAAGTGTGTGTTCAAAATGTCCTCCTTTTGCTGAAAAGTGCACCTGGAGACGAGAACGCCAACTGTCTGATTGCATAATCGATAACGCGTTAATCCAGCTGCCCCCACTCCTGAACGATACATTGTTTTACTAATTCGTCGCCGGCGGCGCTTGCGGCGGTTACTTACATATATAGATATATGTAAGTCCCTGCTCACGCTGTGCGTGTGGCGCTCGTGCACGGGCACACACGCTCACCCGCGCTCGGCGCTTATGTAAACAAAAAAATTATAATTTCAAGCGCGCTCAAGGATTCTGGGTAATCGGATGCAAATGAGCACTCACTGTGTGTCACTTTTTACTTCTGATCCACTTTAACAATACATTCTTTATATATTAGTTACCAAATATAAGAATTATTTTGGTACTATATGTACAAATTACTTTACTATGTTATAATGTTAATAATCACAGTTGTGTCGCTTTGTGGTCTCAGGAACCCGAGCGTTTTTAAAACCTATGTATTATCCATTCTTGTACTTTCTGGGGCATTATGTGCCAGCTGAACACACCATCCGAGAAGCGCAATAACAATCCATGAACCAGTTTGAAAGGCTTTTATCCACTACATGTTATGGAAGCGCTGACCTGTACAACAGGGGAGCTCTTGAATGACTCCATGGAGCGGCTCAGAGTCCCTGACAGGTCCACCTTGTCACCAACGCTAATGGAAGTCACAACTAACAAGGCAGCCTGTTAGGAGAAAAAGCCTCTGGACTAACCAGGTTTATTGGTTTAAAAAGCAAAGATGGCATTGTTTCTGTCCACTCAGATCAGTCCCACGGTCCTTAAACGAAGAGCACATGACCTACAATCAACAAGCATTTTTTATTTCTGGTTGATAGTTAGTAAGGGGTGTATGTTAAAGCAGGGGTGTTCAACTCCAGTCCTCAAGACCACTCAACAGGTTAGGGTTTAAGGATATCCCAGCTTCAGCACAGGTGGCTCAGTCTTTGACTGAACCACTGATTGAGTCACCTGTGCTGAAGCAGGCATATCCTGAAAACCTGACCTGTTAAGGGGTCTTGATGAGTGGAGTTGAGCACCAAGGTGTTGAAGGACCCTTTTGGACCTGTGCTTCTCTAGGGAAATAGGTGTTTGTCCAAATTATCTTATCTAAGTGTGAAACTAAAAGGAGTCCAGAAAGAAAAGTCTTAAAATGAAGACATTATTATTAGCATTGTTTAACCGTATCCCTATAAAGTGCAGAGCATGTTTTGAACACTGTCTAGTACAGGGGAGCACAAACTTTTGAAGCTGCGCCACCCTGTCTTCCCTTCCCCAGCTCTCGCGCCTCCCCCCTACCTTGTATCTGTGTCAAATAACGTTGCGGGGTCACGTGACCCTCTGCATCGTTTGACGCGTGTGACGTCACATCATTTGACGCCGCGTTGCCATGGCGACGTGTCACACAGCCGGCTGAATCCTGGTAAGTGGAGTGTTGCAGAGGCTTCACGCGATCCCCCGGCATTTAATTAAATGCCTGGGGGAAGAGCGCGGGGTCTCTGCAACCGCCAACCCCCACAAAATCTCAAGCCCCCTGGGGGGCGCACCCCCCCCCCCCGTTTGCGCACCCCCCGTCTAGTATATGGTTGAAAGAGTAAACAGTGGGAGCCACTAATAACAATGTATTATGCAAATAATGTAAGCACAATAATAGACATCGTGGTTAACATTGGAAGATGGAAATCTCTCCCTCAGATTGCTTACAACTTACATAAGCTTAGCACCTATGGTGCTGTCTACGAAAGATACTTGTGCTCTGGACTATTGAAATACTCCATGGAAAGCCTCTTCTCTAAATTAAATTCTGTTGAGAAGGAAAAACTGAGATTGGAGAATTGTTGGTAGAAGTTCTTAAAAATTGATGATGCGAGCATCTGGCCCAGATCCACACAATGGTGCAAAGTTTTAGCCCACCTTTGCTCAAATACATAATGATGACCTGTAATGCTAACCTTTTGTATGGAGAAAAGGTGATGAGAATGTTCGATCCCATTACTTTCTACTGTAGCCCCAGCACAGTAAATATTTGCTTCATTAGATGGGTGCAAATAAATGTCCCACATTTCAATGATATATCAAATAGTCCGCGGTTCTTTTCTCAATTTTTTCAGAGAGTACATTTTTTCACGCATACATATAGAATTTGGTTATAGAGTAGAGAATCTTCAGCTTGGTTGATGTTAAATGATTCAGGATTCAGCTTGGTGATAATGATTCTGTATTCTATATATATACATCCAGGTACAAACGTTAATCATTTCCTTAACCTAGCAATCACCTGTTTTTCTCACTGTCAGCCAAATGTCCTTCGACAATCATATCAACGTTAGAACAATGTTTCTTCATTTAGCAATATTTACTTTGATTTACAAAACTCCCTTGTTCTGCCACTAACTATAGGGCGTTCCTAATCTTTAAGACCAATCTCTATTGTATTGTTTTACTAACTAACTATTTCTAACTACCCCAATATCATTTTTAACTTAATACTAAATTCCTTATTTTAACTAATTACAAAGTGTCATGATTTATTTAACAAAAATAAAGCCAAAATGGAGAAGCCATGTGTGAAAAACTAAGTACACCTTATGATTTAATAGCTTGTAGAACCACCTTTAGCAGCAATAACTTGAAGTAATCATTTTCTGTATGACTTTATCAGTCTCTCACATCGTTGTGGAGGAATTTTGGCCAACTCTTCTTTACAACGTTGCTTCAGTTCATTGAGGTTTGTGGGCATTTGTTTATGCACAGCTTTCTTAAGGTTCAGCCACAGCATTTCAATCGGGTTGAGGTCTGGACTTTGACTGGGCCCTTGCAACACCTTAATTTTTTTATTTTTTCAGCCATTCTGTTGTAGATTTGCTAGTGTGCTTGGGATCATTGTCCTGTTGCACCCAATTTCGGCCAAGCTTTAACTGTCTGACAGATGGCCTCACATTTGACACTAGAATACTTTGGTATTCAGAGTTCATGGTTGACTCAATGACTGCAAGGTTCCCAGGTCCTGTGGCTGCAAAAACAAGCCCAAATCATCACCCCTCCACCACCGTGCTTGACAGTTGGTATGAGGTGTTTGTGCTGATATGCTGTGTTTGGTTTTCGCCAAACGTGGCGCTGTGCATTATGACCAAACATCTCCACTTTGGTCTCGTCTGTCCAAAGGACATTGTTCCAGAAGTCTTGTGGTTTGTTCAGATGCAACTTTGCAAACCTAAGCCATGCTGCATGTTCTTTTTAGAGAGAAGAGTCTTTCTCCTGACAACCCTTCCAAACAAACCATACTTGTTCAGTCTTTTTCTAATTGTATTGTCATGAACTTTAACATTTAACATGCTAACTGAGGCCTGTAGAGTCTGAGATGTAACTCTTGGGTATTTTGCAATTTCTCTGAGCATTGCACGGTCTGACCTTGGGGTGAATTTGCTGGGATGTCCACTCCTGGGAAGATTGGCAACTGTCTTGAATGTTTTCCACTTTTGAATAATCTTTCTCACTGTAGAATGATGGACTTTAAATTGTTTGGAAATGGCTTTATAACCCTACCCAGATTGATGGGCAGCAAGAATTGCTTCTCTAAGATTGCTTCTCTAAGCTGATGTCTTTCCTCCTTGGCATTGTGTTAAAACACCTGAAAGCTCCAGACCAGCAAACTGCTAAAACTTCGGCTTTTATAGAGGTGGTCACACTTGCTGATGATCAATTAATCAAGGGAATTTGATTAGCAGCACCTGTCTGCTACTTAGCATCTTAATTCCTATGGAAGCAGTAAGGGTGTACTTAGTTTTTCACACATAGCTTCTCCATTTTGGCTTTATTTTTGTTAAATAAATCATGACACGGTGTAATATGTCATGTGTTGTTGTTCATCTGAGGTTGTATTTACCTAATTTTTAGACCTGCTAAGGAACAGATGATTGTTATTATGTCCTGATATGTAAAACCATGGAATTCAAAGAGGATGTACTTTCTTTTTCACATGACTGTATGTATATAGACAATATTGCATCATTATTATTATTCGATTGAAATCGTCCAATCTTGACACAGCAAATAAAATACTTGCATTTTGTATTCTGCATTATTTATGAGTAAAGATAAAATAGTAAAACAATATTGCGAAGTGCAACACGTATACTGTATGTATCAAGAGCTTATGTAAGTCACAATGACGAGACTTTGATGCATTGGTTTGAAAGATGTTTTTAGGCCAACATGTAGAGAAGGTGTTAATATGTCTATGCTTTTCTGTAATTTCCTACCAGTTTCCCAATACAATATTCAGTTTGTCAAAAGGCTAAAATAATACCCTCTCTAAGAGGGATCACTTAATTAACACATCACTATATGTGTTAACTAAATTATGACATCAGAGATGGAGAATTTCAATACATTGGTTGTTTTTCATATCGCCTATTTTTTCACAACTTTGTATAGTCTGTTTTAATAAATTCGGCCAGTGCTTCACAAACTGTTTTCCTTTGCATATATTGAACCTTTTTTGAACATATGCCTGAAATACAGTAGGCCACATGAGTGCTTCTGATAGCTCAGATTTGAAGCACCATTTAAACAATAAACATGAGATGCGTAGTCTCTATTCCTTGGGGTTAATTGGGATATATTCAGATTTAAGTGCTAAAAAAAACAATCACTGGCTAATTATATGCTGTATGTTACATCTGTCGACGGAAATGGGAAGTGCCTTCACAGCTTATTCGTATTCTATGTATTGCACAGTAAAGCCTATTTTGTATGCCTAAATATTAGGCAATAACCACCTCTACAGGCACACAAGGTATGTGGGTATGTGTGTGAGCACAAGAAGCATATAGAGCAGTGGTAGCCAACTCTAGTCCTCAAGAGCTACCAACAGGTCACTTTTTTTGTATGTCCCTGCTTCAGCACAGATGGCTCAATCAGTGACTCAGATTGAGCCACCTGTGCTGAAGCAGGGATATCCTAAAAACCTGTAGAGCTATTATTACCATGCACATAGAATTCAAAGAACATCAGATTGCTGACACCTAAATTTGTTTGCTTTCTACCCAAACATATTGTCTTCATATAAACAAAAAAAAACAATTGTAGTGACGTCTTTAACCCTTTCAGTGCCTTAATGACGTGATGAAAAGTGCCACCACCAGAGGCTCCTATAATGTGCATTGCAGAACATATCCATTTGCTTATTTTTAGGGCTGCTGTCGCTCCACCCGCGAACATACACTGAAGGGGGGACCCTTCTCCCGGAAGGGTTCACATGATCTCTCCATAGAGTGGCACATGATCCGTCAGTGCCAGAGAGTCCATGGCCCGGAGGTCTCTAGGTGACCTAATCACATCTCGGGTTCAAATATCACCTCTTTGCTGATGACACACAAATATACTTTTCAACACCTGACCTTACACCTGCTATACAGACCAAAGTTTCTGAATGTCCTCTCTGCGATATCATCCTGGATGGCCCTCCGCCGACTTAAACTTAACATGGCAAAAACAGAGCTCCTCATACTTCCTCCCAAACCTGGCCCTACTACCTCCTTCCACATTACTGTTGGAAGTTCAGTCATATACACAGTAGCACAACCACGGTGCCGAGGGGTCACACTCTCACTTTCTCCTCTCACATTCAATACGTATCTAAAACCTGTCGCTTTTTCCTCCGCAATATCACAAAGATACGCCCTTTCCTCTGTTGCTCAACTGTTAAAACTCTGACTCAGGCCCTCATTCTCTCCTGTTTCGATTACTGTAACCTCCTGCTGTCCGGCCTTCCTGCCTCTCACCTGTCCCCCTACAATCTATCCTAAACACCGCTGCCACAATCACTCTACTCGTTCCTAAATCTGTCTCCGCATCTCCCCTCCTGAAATCCCTCTCCTGGCTTTCTATAAAATCCCGCATCTCATACACAATTCTCCTCCTCACATTTAAAGCTTTACATTTTTCTGCCCCTCCTTATATCTGAGACCTAATTTCTCGCTATGCACCATCCCAACTCTTGCATTTCGCTCAAGGATGTCTTCTCTCTACCCCCTTTGTATCTAAAGCCCTCTCCCGCCTTAAACCTTTCTTACTGACTGCCCGACACCTCTGGTATGCCCTTCCCCTCAACACCCGACTAGCAACCTTTCTATCCACCTTTAAAACCCATCTTAAAACACACCTTCTTAACGAAGCATATGAGTAGCTCCGCGGCTTATACTATACACCTGATACATAAAGCTTGGCCCCTTGCAGATGCACTTACCAGAATGCCCTCCTACTGTCTCTGTATGTCCTCACTAGCTACCAATTAGATTGTAAGTTCTTTGGAGCAGGGACCTCTTCTTAAATGTACATTTTTAAGTCTGAAGCACTTATTCCCATGATCTGTTATTTGTATTATTTGTTATTTATATGATTGTCACGTGTATTAGTACTGTGAAGCACTATGTACATTCATGGCGCTATATAAATAAAGACTGCATACATACTGAAGGGGTTTAAGCAGGAGTCCTCGGGAGCTGGACTGCATTATTTTCAGTTCCTAGGACTCCCTGCCTCCCAAAATACTACTGCTTTCCACCATTATCCCTTGCTGCAGTGGAAGTACTGTATGCTAGGTGATAATGGTTGAAAGGCAGGGTTGCAGACCTAAGACATGTGAATGTGCTCACAAGTGATATTTTCATTTGCTATATGGTATGCGGTGGAGGGTTTTTTGTCACTTTTTTTTTACCCACCATAACTTATCTAAATGTGTGGTGGGAACCTATTCAAGCTTCAAATTGCAAAGCCAGTATAACCAGCTTCACACTGATGTGTGGTGGATATATATCCAGGCAATTGAATATTTGGTTTGTGAGTTCCCTCGTTGTGGGGTGTGTGTGTATATGTATATATATGTTTTAAGTTATGATGGGTGAAAAAGGCAACAAGAAACCTCCACTGTATTGAATATAGCAAGTAAAAATATCACTTGTGAGCACATTCACATGTCTTAGGCAGGTCTGCAACCCTGCCTTTCACCATTATCCCCAGCATACAGTGCTTCCACTGCAGCAAGGGATTCTGGGAAATGACATGCAAATGAGCACACAATGTGTCACCTTTTGTCTGAAAAACCATTGTTACATGGAGCCCATATAAGCCAATGCTCGCTGTTAACACAGCTTTAAAAGCACATGGGAATCAGATGCAAAGCCAAGACCATTCACAGACATGTTTCAAAGGTTGAAAGGTTTGAAATGTTTCAAAGCATTGTTTCCACTAGTGCCCCATGTACCCGCAATTCCCGCAGGTCTGGGGCTGGTCAGGGTAAAAAACCCTTCCTGAACAACCCGCAAGTGAAAAGCTGGGGGGGGAGGTGTTGCAACCGGTCCATCGCATCTGGGTTCTGGCCGCAAGCGCACGCCCATGCTCCACTTTCCCACCCAGTACCCCAACTTGTCCTTGATCCGACTCGGCTCCTTCACCACGTTGCAAAAGCGCCGCAGCAAGGTGGCAATATCCCTACCAGGGATGTGGGGGCTCCTCACCATTACAGTGATCCTCTTCTCGTCCCTCTGCAGTTCACGTTGGACTGGGAGAAGGGGAGCTCCTGTTTCAGAGTCTGGAATGCCTCCCAATACCGCCTGCAGGCACCCGCCGTGGTGAAGGTGACAAAAAACAGGCCACCCCTGAGGTCCTGGATGCTCAGGATCTCGTCCGGAGCAAAGCCTGCTTTACTCACCAGCTCCTTGGCAAAGGTCTTGGCGTCCAATAGGGGGCACTGTCCGTTAACCTCCCTCAGCTGCATCACCACTGTCTGCCTCATCCAAGGTTCCAGGCGGGGGACCCTCCTGTTGCTGCTGCTCCCAGCTCCAGGGTTGGAGCTGGGGCCATTGCTGTTGTGCTGACAGTGGGGTTATGGCTGCCTGGGGGGGGAGGGGGGCAACGTCCAACGTCACTGGAGCTGGTAGCTGCTGGGCCTCCTCTGTCGTCTCCTGGTTGCTGGTGGAGGTAGTTGCCAGGGGTGCTGTGTGCTTTGTCAGTAATATTTCCATTTGCTATATGCTTTACTGTGGAGGGTTTTTGTCACTTTTTTTACCCACCATAACTTAACTAATGTGTAGTGAAACCTACCCAAAAACTTCAAATTGCAAAGCCAGTATAACCAGCCTCACACTGATAAGACCCTACAGGTCGAAACAGCTGTCTGTGGGTAGGATGCAAATGAGCATACAGTAATATTTCCATTTGCTATATGCTTTTTGTCACTTTTTTTTACCCACCATAACATAAGTGTATATATATATACATGTAGAGGTATCAGTACCGTGTTAGCCGAGCTTCAATAATCAAAAAATAAATAGATGATACCGTTCTGTGGCTAACGAAATGCTTTTATTTGTGCGAGCTTTCGAGATACACTGATCTCTTCTTCCAGCGATGTTACAATGAATGAAGCAAGCAAAAGCTATACTGTAAACAGTGTCTATTGGAATGTTATCTGTGCTGGTCCTTCCCCCGGTGTGGATGTGTTTTATGGCTGGAGGTGTCAAAAGGTTCCAGAAAGCAAGTGATGAAAGAGTGCGTATGTGTATCAGTGTGAATAAAAATTAATGGAGACCCCACAGTAATATACAAGCCTGTCACGGTGAGATTATGGCAGGCTGTATAGTCACACATAAATATATATAACAGTTGATATATATTTATCACTGGGTCTGAACTGGGACGAGACTTAGATATGATAAAATATAATTTATTCCTTGATGAAGGTGAACACACAATAATGTACAAATAACAGGCAAAATATAGACACTTACGTAAAATGGAAATGATGAAGCAGTCACATCTGGGCTGGCAGTTCATACAGCACTCTTCATAGTCATCAAGACACCAAAGACATGAAAAGACCTATGGCAGGAAGACAGTGCATAGCGTTTCTCTCAGCAATCAAGATGGTATAGAACAGACTGAGCAACTTGAAGAACTTGAAGAACATGAACAACACTGGATAAGGGCTTGACCACAGATAGAGATATATAAATATATATATATATATATATATATATATATATATATATATATATATTGTGACAGAAACCAGGGGATGGTAATAAATTACATATATTGGGCTCCCAGGATACTGAACAGTTTCTATCCTGTTTAGGCTGGAAGTGCAGCCTCATAATACATGCACTCCATCCCACAGTTTGGCAAGTGCTGGAACTGAGGGATGAGGGATCCAAACCAGAGTTTGTCTGCTGTCTGATTTCTGTCACCTGTCCTGCTAATTAGAAATCATTTATTTAAGACTGATTTCCTGGTTCCTCTTCCCTCTCCCCCAAGAGCCTGGAGGCAGGAAATCTGCTGGAAGCAGAGAGGAAAAGCCTCTCCCCAAACAGGTTAAATCATTCTGCTCTTTTTTGTCTAAAACTGCAAAGTTCCTTATTTTGTTGTTGGAAGTGGAAAAGCCACTTCAACCCTGAGTCAGGGAAAATGTTAAGTTATTGCTCAGGCGAGCAGGTTTTTGTTTTGCTGTATTTCTGTCATATGCACTGTGGCAGTCTCAGTGCCTGGGACTGAATAAACCAGGCATAGCCTGTTTAAAGGAACAGCACGTGATGCCTCGTCATTTAACCTACCCTAAAAGACCATGTTCTAACAGTCCCGGACAGACGGCGGAGCCCCGGAGTAAGCCGTTTCGGACAGACGGCGGAGCCCCGGAGTAAGCCGTTTCGGACAGACGGCGGAGCCCCGGAGTAAGCCGTTTGTCACAATATATATATATACACAGTGGTCGACAAATCACCAAAAAATCTACTCGCCGAACAAAAAAATCTACTCGCCACCTAGTACCACACGTGTGCTGCTTGGGCCAATAGGAGCTCGCCACGATGTTAAATCCACTCGCCCGGGGCTTGCAAATGTATAGGTTTGTCGAACACTGTATATATATATATATATATATATATATATATATATATCACACATACATACATACATACTGTACACATATTCTGCTGAAATCCAAAATCAGAACTAAAACGAGCAGACTTGAAGCAAAGATCCAAACCTGAAAAAAATATTAGCGGCAAAATTAAAACAAAAACACGAGGCCAAGTGAACATCTCTAAATCCAGGTTGTGCATTATTAATGTAATCCATTGTGTGAATACAGAGGGGAGAAAGTAAAGCTTCCAAGTGGCCCACTGCTGTGCTTGGCTGGTGACCAACCCTTTGGACACACTGCATGCCATCAATCTACTGTATCTCTATGAAAGGATTTCTCTCCATGGCGCTATTGTTTGTTGCTGTCTTGGAATTTATCAAAGCAAAGTAATAATAATGTATTTATTGACCTGAAGAAACCTATTTCCAAGCAGACGGATGTATGTTTTAATTTGATGTAAGTTTTCTCTGTTGCGATGGATTTCTCAATCTGAAGAATGAATGGGAGAGATGGTTACACTTCAGTAAGTAGAACAAAGATTCAAAAGGACCGTAAGGCTCATTTTAATTGACACTGAAATAAATAAACTGTCATCTCTTCACATTTATTTGAAGCCTGTTCTAACAGGAGCTCATTTACAACATGGAACCGTTATCAAGTGATAAAGACCTACAGTAGCTCTAGCTTGAAGTGTGGTCTTGGGCGAGTCTCAGACTCTTCCTCTTAAAACTCAACTTGCATCGTGTCTCTGTGTCTCACTTAACCCCTTGCTCTACTCTGCGTTGCCGGGACCATCTGGCAGCCAATGGTTTTTTTTCCCCAATTTCTGAGGCTCTCCTAAATTCATGAATCATTTAATGCCATATGCAGCTCTCACTTAGTACTTTTATTCACACATACACCTGGATAGCATGCATGCATTTAAATCTGGGGTTATTAACACCACAACCCCCCCCCCCTCCCTGCCCCCAACAGGTCAGGTTTTACGGATATCCCTCGTTCAGCACAGGTGGCTCAATCAGTGGCTCAGTCAAAGACTGAGCCACTGATTGAGCCACCTGTGCTGAAGGTGGGATATCCGGAAAACCTGACTTGTTTGGAGGTCTTGAGGACTGAAGTTGAGAACACCTGATTTAAAGGTTTGAAGATTGCATTAACGGTATGTTTTTCCGCTATATATTAATCTTTGCAATTCCTGTTGCAAGCCTTGTATGAGCATCCCTAGGAAATACCTCTTTGCTTGTATAACACGGCCAGCACCCAGTGCTATGATATTTATGAAATGTTAATATCAGGTAGCCATTTCAAAGAGAGCTGAACAATTGCTTGTTTGCTTATTTGACTCCTGTCGGCTGTGAAACCATGCATAGCAATTACTTAATGCAACTGGGAAAAGACCCTCCACTTAACAGCCTTTTATCTTCAACCCTAATAAAGTCCATCTCTGCATGAGTAGAGGTCCACCCCTTGGTTGATTCCTATTCCTAGATAATGTGTTGTTTGTTGTTAATGTGGTCAAATGGATGGAATGCATAGGCTGTGATGCTAGCTAAGACCCACAGAGTGGTTATATTAATATTGAAGCAATATTAAATCAATAGAAAGTTCTTTAAAAATACATCAGTAGGACTAGACAATTACATTTAAGTATATATCAAAGGAAACTCAAGCACTCGACATACACTTTGGTTTCATTAGAGGGTAGAAACCTTTTTAATTAATTTATTTCCCCTACCACAAAATTTACAAAAGGGAATGAAAATAAACTCCCAGGGCATTTAAGGTAACTCTTTAATTCCTGGGCTGACCATTACTGAATTGTTTTTCCACGTCTTTTTTGCCGTGAAGGTAGGAGTGGTGTGGAGACACGGCCTTGTACAGTTGTCTGCGGCACTAAGAGATTGTTGTAGAATAATTATAATGCATGGAGCCAAGGAAAGCAATGTTGGAATCATGGCTCTACCACTAACAGCCCTAAGTCAGCATTTTATGGGCATTATGAAAAAATATTTGCTGATGCTTTCAAGAAACCTATATCACGCTGCGAGACGGTAGGGGGTAACCAGGCTCTCAAAGGTTAAGCCTATTTTGGTTACCCCTGATCCGTGTATAAGGGTCTAAGAGAGTTAGCTGTTAGGCCCAGAAAACATTGTACTGTTCCATGTACTGTATGCAATAAAAGTATTTGATGTGTTTTTCCATTTCTGGGCACGCCAGCGAATAGGGATTGCGAGGGGATGAGTTCCAAGGGTTTTTTTTTGCACAGGAACCGTTAACAGAATGTGCCTAGGAGGTTGGGGTCCGGAGTTGTCAGTTCCCTCATAAATGTACCCGGGAATCATGTCTGATTCTCGGATATATGTAGGCACATTGTCCAGGCAATATCTCCACCTTCAGAACACAAGCACGACTCACTACTAGGGTACCCTGCTTCAGCATAGCCCAGAAAGGAGAATGAGGCAAAGGGATGAATAGGTATCCCTGTAGCTGTGGGAATCCCTAGGTTAAGGGGTGTACACCAGCAAGTGCCAAGGTGACCCAGAACCAGGGCAGGGTTTGTGGGTGCCCCAACCGTATATAAGGTTAGGGGGGACTCTGAGAGTCTAGTATGAGTCCAAAAGATAATGTGTGGGGAACAAGGCAGCTACTGTAGGAATAAAAGTACAACGTCTTTCTTCTTCTGACCCCTGTACCCAGAGACTCAGAAGTATATTAAAACATACCCTAATGTATTAAAATATACTTTATTAATGTAATGTGCTTTTACATTCGGAACCGATGTCCAAACAGGCTGTCTGAGCTAACTCATAGGCGCCGGTAAGTCTACTGGACATCGGAATTCAAAGCAGTTAGAGGAAGCCCAGAGGTGTGAATAGCATTTGGGCAGCGGGGAACAGCGCAGTACAGGTCCGGAGATCAATAGCCAGTGGGTGGCATTGAGATAGCCAGGGACGGAGGTTGCAAACTTGTGCATGTCCCTTGGCTATTACTGATTTTCCCGCTGATCTGGCTTTTCTAGCTGGCTTGGCTCTGATTGGTTCCTGGGAATTTTCCCACGCGATGATGGCTGCTGAGTTTTGTGACTGAAACTCAGAATACTATAAAGAACCTGTGAGCCAATCAGGTTCGAGTCTCCGGTAGTAAGAGCGCAGGCAGGCTTTTCAAATTTGCTTTTGCGCGAATAGCAAAGCAACCGGCTTTAATTTAAAGCCTGCCCGCCAGAGACTAAGTCACGACTTTTGTGCCCAAGTTCTGAAAATGGAACGCCGCTGGGATTTTATGCCGATTTGAGTTCCAGAGAATTTGTAGCAACTCGCGGTCAGGAGGGACCAAGTACTCAGAAGAGAACGTACCGGTGGCGTGTGGAACTTCACGCCGATTTGCGTTCCAGGGAATTCCGGGCTAAGTCCCAGTCAGGGTAAAACTCATCTGCTGAGTTCCCTGCACCTAGAAATGTCTAGTTTTCGACTCCAGTCCCAAAGTAAGTGTGTCTTTTTGTCTGTATTTTGTGTATCATTGTGTGTAAGCGAATTTGTGCGAATAAACTTCAATTCATTTCATTACCTTGTTTTGCTCAATGAATGATCTTGCCAAAAAGGTGTAAATCGCATGGTCTCCCGTGACACACGCCAACTATTATTTCGACACACCCTTGTGTGGGACTACCCTGTATTTTTTCCTTATAAAACTATTATGCTATTCAAAGTAAATGCTATTTTCTCTTACAGTTAAAATTGTAACACTGGTAGGTAACCCTTTGACTCTGACCCTCTAATTTAGCACTGGTTGAACTTGATGGACGTACTGTATGTCTTTTTTCAACCTCATCTACTATGTAACTATGTAACTATGTAATTGTTTGGCTCTTCAGGACTGTCTTTTTATTCTGCAGAGATTGTGTACAAGACAATGCCTTATTCCAGAACACAGTTAGAGCAGCAATCCCATTTACCCATTTCATTTTTTTTGAAAATATTAATTATTATTTTTTATCTCGATTCCCAAGATGCTAACATAGCTAATGGTGTTTCCTCCTCTTTAGGGAAATCAAAATGGCCGCCAAATCTTGCATGTTCCAAAGGGCAATAGGAAGCCGCAACTTCATCAGGGTTCCTATTGGATGACCATTTAAATGGCTGGGAAGTAGCACTGGCAACTATAACAGTAAGTATCTAGGACAGGGGTGCTCAACTCCAGTCCTCAAGCTCTCACGACAGGTCAGGTTTTCAGGATATCCCTGCTTAAGCACAGGTGGCTCAATCAGTCTCTGCTTCAGCATAGGTGGCTCAATCTGATGCTCAGTCTTTGACAGAGCTGAAGCTCGGATAACCTGACCTGTTGGGGGATGTGGCTTGCGGACTGGAGTTGAGTCCCCTGTTCTAGGGAACATTGGGTCCCTGGAGCTAACAATAGCATGGTTTAGCTCTAAAGGACCCCCTGGTTCAAATACAAAAAAATCAATTTTGAAATTTGGTGGATTTGCGACTTTATCTGGTAGAACAATATTAGTTCACTAGCATCCTACCTACATCATACTTTTGTTACTAATCAGAGCTTATTATCTACACCCTCCTTTTCGCTTGCAGCAGTACGTGGATAATTCAACACAATTCCAAAAGGTTGTCTTAGCTCTCAGTTCTGTCCTGTCTGGTTTAATTTCATGTTATGTGTGTGCTGCATTTTACCATAAAAATACCTTGTCTCTAAAAACATTACATTTTCTATATAAGACAGTAACCCCTGGCTAGCGGCTTCCTGTCCCAACAGGAAAACTTCAAGATATACAATTTAATAAAATGAAAGTATTCCATGATCATTTGCAGCTGGAGTTCCAACCAACATGTAAAGCTCTGTAACAAATAAACTTCACATGTACTGCACTAAGAGTAACGGGTTTCCTTAGTAAGGGTGCATATATTCTCAGCCCCTTTGTTTAATACTGAATATTTAACTCACAATACAATCTGCTTGTATTTACTAACTTACTTCATAGCCCTACACTTTCAAGTTGTTTCTATTAGATGTCTATAAATTATGCTTTCTTATATCGTTAATCAGTAGTGTTCTGATGCTTCATCCAATTTCATAACTTCAATCTTGAAGAAGAATGCTCATGTGAAATGATGACTTGAGCTTCTGAAGGATGCACTTATATCATTGCTGCTGTTCATATGTTACATACACTGTTGGACATAAGTAATCTATTGCTTAAGCACAGTTAGATCTGTGATATTCTGCTATGATGATACCAATGTTCACATCTTTATCCATAACATGCTAACACTGCAGTCATTTACTAGTACTGCCCTTCTTCAGGATTTCTTGTTGGTTTCCAAGCCTGGCACACTGTAGATCTATTACTACTAATTAATGTATTAATACTCTTGCCACTGTTATTGTAAATTCACAGTAGATTCAGTGTAGGCTGCAATACATTTTAATGGACTGAGAAGAGCGTTCTTTATAGAGCTTTCAGAACTCAAAACTTTTTCAGCAACCCTCTTTTTCATTACCTTGAAGTTTAACAGTAATTTGTAATCAGGATTCAGGACTCCATACACTGGCCTTGATTATCCTATAAAATTGTATTTTTTTTGTAATAATTTTATTGTTGATGATATGGCTAGATTTTAATTGAAGGCATTATAACAGATCCCTCAGTGATATGTATAAATATGCCATGTTGTGTCCAATCATCTGTCTGTAACTGATGGAGAGCCAGGATAAAGAAGAAGGAACAGGTGAAATTCATTCTCCTTGTGCTCTCAAATACAATAAAAAAGCACACAACCACCTATTGGAAATCTACATCCTTAAGGCACTATGGATTTTTTGCTTTTGAGGTTTAATGTTTTTCTTTGCTTAGGTTGTTTGCTGCCGGGACACCGTCCAACATAAGCAATCTGCTGAGAATAGCATGCGCTGAAACTTATTGTCCTTCAGCGCCAGAGAAATGTGTAGGTGAACATTAGTCACTGTTTTAGACATGTTAGCTTGAAGTGGAAGCAGTCAATTATAGGCTGCAGGTTTTATGGCTACATTATTACCATCATACTATTAGGTTTTCAGCACCATTGTTCCATTTGATGGATCCATGGCAGGGCATTGATGGATGACTTTGTTCTTCAGATGTCAAATACCCGGGACTTGGAAATGTTATATATTTACAGGCAAACAGATCTGCTTTGTATTCCTCTTGTCTCTGCAGGGCAATGCTTTAGTAGCTGATCATATCAACTTAATGCTGTAGCGTTCACTTTATTGCCATTTCTCATCTGCCTTGTGTTCACGCTTCCGAAAATGCCTGAGAAAAAAATGGACTGTTTGATTGGATTTGTTCTTCTCATAGTGTTTAACTTGTCTACTGCATGTATTAGGGCAAAGACAGCATTTGTTTCATTGAATTAATACAGCAAACGCTCTGAGGTGGCATAAATCGCCTTGGCTAATCATCTACATTAAAGAGGCAGTTTGTGTGGCAAAAAAAATCATTTTTGTTTTCATATATGCAGCCTTTGATTACATGAATTGAAAACGAATTATCTAAGATGCTGATTGATTAGTTCTCCTGTGAATTATCAGCAAAGATGCTACTTCGCAGGGTTCACTAAATGGCTGCCTTTCCGTTTCAAATCAATCCTTCGGTCAGGGTAACTCAGCAGCTACAATGTATTTTTATATTACTAAGGTAAGATTATGTATTGTTACAATTTACAGCTCAAACAGCTGAGAACATTGGCAACAAATAATCACAAAAAGGAAAGTGTTACAAAGATCTGGCACTGCTGGGGAGGTGTGTTAAAGCCTGCTATATGGAATTAAGAGATAAATAAAAAAAAATTTTTTAAAGGTAGTAAGTATTATTTAATACTACAGAACTGATTATTTTTTTTTTTTAAACGTAGAATATTGTTTGGATTGCTCCTTTAAATAGTACAATGTGTTTGTTTAACAAGCTGCAGCCATTAAAATAATAAACATTGCTGCATGTCAAAGCAAACTTTTTTGTGTTGGTAAACTCATTTTGGTAGTGGAATTCCAGCACAGAAACCGTGCGATCACTTGTAGAGGGATCTAATAGTTTCAACCAATTCCCACCGCCCCCCCCTCCCCCCCCCCGAAAAGGCAGAAACAGAAGAGGACGTTGCAGGTGGGTTGCATCCATGGCTCTCGGACATCCATAGCGCTGATCTGGCAATCTGTACCATTATAGTATGTTGCTATAATCTAAGTGCCGCCCACTATATGGGTGGCCCAGTCAGTGACGGGGGTGGCCGAAAAGAGATTAAAAATGGAATCCCCAAACTACGGGTTAACGCACACTCTAGTACAAGTATAAGTAGCAGACCGCGTTATCACCCCCACCGCATGATGACATGAGAGCAGCTGTGGATATTAACTGCCTTCTTGCTAGACAAAATCGTATAGCTTTCGCAAATTGAAACTAATCAAGCGGCTGCGACAGTGGGAAACGAAGCATACTTATCCCCCGGACTCAAAGGTTACATTAAATAATACATGAGCCAGCTATTGTTCTAATTGATCATTGAGAGATTTATACCTAGTAATTGTAATCAGGTGGAGGAAAGCGTTTGAAGGAGAACGCGTCCTGTAGACAAAGAACCATTAAGCCCTCCTCTGCTGCCAAAACAACAATGAGCTGGGAACACAGCCACACCATTTAGTGCGTCTGTCCTATCAAAGTGATGTATCGCTTTTGGTACAAACCAGCATTTAGCTTCTGTTTTCCCCCCACCTCATTAACCCTATCAGTACCAGAAGGGAAGTGCCTTCCCTTTATGTTATATTGTTCCCATCTAGCACCTGCTGTGGGCGTAACCATTCGTATCCCTTCCTCGAACATCCCCCGGGGCTTCACGAACATCAGCAAAGGGGGAAACGTCCAGCCACGCAGGTATGTCGCCACACATGGGGCGACAGTGAGAATGTATGGAAGTACATTAAGGATCTTGAAGCACAGGAAGAGAGTTTATCAGGCTGGTCACTCACCGATTCTTCTAGTAATGTGTCTTGCTGAGCTTTGCATGATGCTGGTTCCTGCGTGGGAAATTTGCCAAGTCAAAAAACCAGTTGTTGGAGCTTCACCGTGTCAATCACAGATTGATGTCGGAAAAGCCAACTTGAAAAGCATAATCAATAACTGATTTAGGGTAGGAGAGGCCAACTCCAGTAATCAAGGGCCACTAACAGGTTTTAAGGCTATCCCTGCTTCAGCACAGATATGATTGAGCCACCTGTTTTGAAGCAGGGATATCCTGTTGGTGGCCCTTGAGGACTGGAGTTGGCCATCCATGATTTAGGGGCTAATTCTATATAAGGCAAAGTGGCCATTTGGGTATTTTCGATTAAAATCAGCCCAAACTGTTACTTCCGACAATATAGAGTAAGATTTATTTGGGCTTATTCACAAAGCGGTGGTAAAATCAGTGCATTGGCACCCGAATTTGTACAGATTTATCGTGCACATGAGGCTAAAAATGGTATTCACTAAGACTGAAGGCTATTTTTTTTAAAGGCCTATACAAAAAACTGGTCGGGCGATAGTGTATTTTTTTATCAGTGCTATCGCGCTATAAATCCTATAGCGCGGCCACTGATAGAAAACATTGCTGCATGGGGATGCTGCGTCTCCATGCACGGCTCTTACAGGCGATCATGCATTAAAAATATTGATTTTGATATTAGTGTGTGGGAGTAGGGGGTCTCCTGAGCTGAACCGCATTGATTTCAGCCTCGGGACCCCTTACTTCCCGAAATACAGGCCCCAGCCTTTAGCTGGTGCTTAAATATTAAGAGATTTTATACACCAGCAAACTTATCACTGCTTTGTGAATAGCTGATACTGGCAAAAAAAAATGCACTTATGTCTTTTTTTGGTCTATTGGATGACTTTTTTGTCTTAAAAAGCCATTATAGCGCGATACTGCACTGTTATCACTGCTTTGTGAATAGCAGATCAGGCAGTATCGCGCTATAAGAGCATTTATCGCTCATGAAACCACTGCTTTGTGAATAGGCCCCATAGTGTATAAAGTGAGTGGAACATACAGTCTGCTGCTAAATTCACATCAAACATAAGAAACGTGGGAAGAAAGCAGAAGAAAAATGAGGTGCATCAAAGTGAATTTGGCTTTAAAAAAAAGTAGTGGTCCTGTGCATGATTTGAAAAAGATCTACATTTATTAACCCAGTGGGTGCCCTCTAGGCGTAGCTACCACATTGTGGAGTGTGACACTCCAGGGGCCACATAACGTACTAGCTATGTCAAAATGTTCCTAGGGAGGTCATATTCTGCTCTCCTGTGGAAGGACACAGGCACATCCCACAAACCGGTCTTCTCCCCAATCACCAGGTCACAAAACTTGTTGGTAGGATAACCTGGTCACATCTTTATTAAGAACAAGTTGAACATATATTAAAGAAGCTAGGGACCCAGCCAGCTTGCCCTACCATTACATACACGAGCATGGAGGATACGCCCGACTCGTACCCACATTGCCAATAACCGCCTGTCATGATAATATCATGCGATATTATGTAGGTAATACATTTGGTACTTGAGGGGTCAATGAGCTACGTTAGAGGGAGCGAGGCTGGGAGATATACAGCAAGACGACGAGGCACAGGGACATTCCGCAGAGAGAAGGAAGAGCCAGGCTGGGAGAGATATATACAGCAAGACGACGAGGCACAGGGACATTCTGCAGAGGGAAGGAAGAGCGAGGCTGGGAGAGATATATACAGCAAGACGACGAGGCACAGGGACATTCCGCAGAGGGACGGAAGAGCGAGGCTGGGAGAGATATATACAGCAAG
Organism: Ascaphus truei; assembly: GCF_040206685.1. Lineage (NCBI taxonomy): Eukaryota > Metazoa > Chordata > Amphibia > Anura > Ascaphidae > Ascaphus > Ascaphus truei. The sequence continues at coordinate 52,250,974 of NC_134490.1, read as the reverse complement.
ACGACGAGGCACAGGGACAGTACACAGAGGGAAGGAAGAGCAAGGCTGGGAGAGATATATACAGCAAGACAGCGAGGTACAGGGACAGTCCGCAGAGGGGAGAGTGAGCGAGGCTGGGAGAGATATATACGGCAAGAGAAAGCAAGACATCGAGGCACAGGGACAGTCCGCAGAGGGAAGAGAGAGTGAGGTGGGGAGGGGGATATTCAGCAAGAGAAGGCAAGACAGCGAGGCAGATGGAATGTTAAAGGTTTTATTTGGGTGAGCGCGGGACTGGCGTGTAAGCCATCCCCTTTACTCATTTTAAGGAGGGTGGTGTCATGATAATATCATGAGATATTATGTACGTAATACATTTAGTGCTTGAGGGGTTAATGAGCTACACTTGTTTGAGCAAAATACAAAATGCTGGGTTTGAAACCAGCCAGGACTGTTGCTGTGGTCTGCTCTGAATTTCAGAGGAACTTACTTGGGGCGGGGGTCCTGATCGCCCAGTCAAGGTGTTAACTGTTTTGATGAGGTTCTATTGACATGGTCTGGGGAAAGCAACTTCAAAGTATCCTGTAGAAAGGGGTGGGCTCATGCCGGTGCCTTGAGGAAGAATGTATTTAAGTCTGGGAAAATATTTTGAAAATCAGATCTCACCGGAGGCATGCTTGGAACAAAGCATGTGAGACCTCCTGTTCTGAGCCGATGGCCTCTCTGGGGAAAATCCATAGCATTTGGTAAGGTGTAGGATTTTCTGTTTGTTTTCTACTTTTATTTTAAGAAGCTGTTCTGCCTTACATTGTAACTGTATGTTTTTTGTAATTTTCTGTAATCTAAGCACTGTATTTATATATATATATATATATATATATATATATATATATATGTAGATGTATCAGTACCGTGTTAGCCGTATATATATATATATATATATATATATATATATATATATATATATATATATATACATATTAAAACATTTAATAAGTAATGCTTTGGGTTCTGAATGAATTGGTGCACGTTCTGGGGAGAATAATTACGATTCAGACACATTTTTGCTACAACTGATTTTGGTGTGTTAAGGTGCATTTGCTATTCTATAATAAACAGGGACCTGGGTCCCTGGTAAATATTGATTTGACATTTTATTTGCAAACCTCAGGTGGTGGCAGTGGATAGTTATGATTTGCAATTGAGTAGGCTTTAATATTAACTCGCTGGTTCCTTGCAGAGGAGAAAGGGGGATTGGCTAGAGTAGCCATGTGTATTAACTATGGTTGCATAGCTAAAGTCACGTGCTTACTTGTGTGCTGTTCGTGGTGGTGGTATATTGGGGCAGCTTGAGGAGAGATACAACTCATTTGAGGGACCTTTGCGGAGGTGAAGAGTGGGGCAGCTTGCGGGTTTTGTATTGATCCTTGATCCTGTAGAGGAGATATTGTCCATTTGACGGACCTTTACGGAGATGAAAAGTGGGAGCGCTTGCGAGCGTCAGTATTAACCCTTGTCCCGTATGCAAGTCGTGTGCTCACAGGGGTGCTGTACGTGACACCGCCCAAGCCACATGGCCCATAATTACACATACACGGAAGGACACGGTCATGCCGGCTGCCCCAGGCAGGCATAACACCGCCTTCCCCATCAATCCCAACTAAGAGGTCCAATACAACACACTTAAAGGAGCCAATACTGACCGAGTCCTCGTCCCCCTATCCCCCAGGGACATACTTCTCCGCCATACAATCCCTTTAAGGTACCTCCACAAACACAATCACTAAATTAATGGAGGGTCAGCAAGAAGAGAGAGGTAAGGCACTACTCCAACCCCTTAAATAACCTTCCTGACTCCCCACCCCTTGACCTGACATCACAAACCACAGGGGTGGGGCCGCTCTGCACCAAGTCACGCCACCACACCCCTTAATGGTACAGGGCTTTCTTTCTAAAATGCCCCTTTCTCTTAAGATAAAGTGGAATTGTTAGTTTGTAAATAAAAAAACGTTGTGGCACTTCACAAACCCTTGCGCCATCCCTAGTCATTGATCACTGGTTGATACATTGTCTCCAATGTGCCATTTTATCCCACTTGCTGCAAAAGGGGCAGGTAACATATTGCTTCGCAAAGGGGTTAATTACAATGTTGAGGACGAATAGCCTGCAAAAGTGCCTTGTCATTAAAAAATATTCACATCTCTTTTTCTTTTTCTTCTCATTTTGCAGCCAAGAGCTGCTTAGTGCTGCGACCTTTAAATATTTCCCCCACTGCTCTGCCAGGCCTCAGTTTAATCACACAGCATAGATAGCACAAGACTCATACAAGCCTGCTGTATGAAAAGGGGCATCAGCCGATACATACCCACCTTACCACAAGGTTCCTTCTCCTCTTCCTGCATGCTCCTGCAATGGCTTGCTGACCGCTCCAGCAATGGAGGAGTGTAGTGTAAATGAGCACAGGAGAGGGAGCCTGGCTGTCGCTGCTGCTGTTAGGTAGATGTGGAGTGTGGAAGAGGTTATTTGAAAACATAATGATTACACCTGCTGAAGCAGCGCTATTAATCATGCTCCCTTTGCGGTTTAACAATAGATGTTTCATTTCAAACTAAGCCTCGGCAGGTAACCCTGAGAAGTTCAGGTGATTAACAATAGCACTTTGCTTACATATTGTAACATCGTAGCTGAGGAAACATACCTGTCAACTGACCCCTGTGCGATAGTGACCCAAACCTGGTTTTATATTGCTATTTACTGGCCTGCCAGGTCATTTGCTCTTGTAGAGCAGGATATTGGAAGAAAGATCAGCACTGATCTTTATCCCACAGTTGGCAGGTATGAAAAGAGATAAATGTCCTTCTAGTTCCACCTGTTGTTCCGTTCTAAATAGGATGAGTTACTCATACCATACACATTGTATGCCCTTACACCAGTGGGAAATTCCGAGGATTCCCAACCCTCTCTAATAGTGCGTCTGAGATAAAATACATTGTACATTATTTCTAAATCCGCCACCCCTAGGCCGTCCCCTTTCTGCCTCCCTCCTGCTCCTTCGGAATTCCGGCGTCAAATGACGCGGCGGACAGCACCAACGTGATGTTGCACGGCGGCACATTGCCATTGTTCATTTGACGTCACAATGTCACGTTGCCATGGGGGCAGAAAAGAGGCGGCCGACACAGGGAAGTACCTTCCCATTAGGTCCGATAGGCCCGAGAGCACGGCAAAATTGCCGCTCCCAAATTTTGCCGCCCTGGGCCCTAGCCTAACGGGTCTACTGGGAAATCAGACACCGGCTGTGGTTCAAATACTATTAAAAAAATAACTATTAAAAGAGAGAACCTTGTTGCCGGGGCTGCTGCTATAAGTCTCAATGTAGAAGAAGATTTATATATTTGTGTGTTCCACTTGTTACTGGTTTGTTTTGGAGCAGGTTCGTTTTCAAGCGGTGCCCAGGACATGAAAGGCTTTCTTAAATCAGTCGTCTTACTTTACTTGTCTCTTATCAACCTGGTCACACGCTTCCTCCTGAAACCCAGCTGTAGTTATCTAAAGCAGAGAAAAATGAGTCTAACATATCAGTAGGGATGATCAACGCTGCCTGCCACTGTGCCTTTTCCAAGCCGTTTTGTAGCTCTGCCTACATTAGCGCACCTTCAGGAACCAGTTTCTGCTCTTCCTTATTTTGCCGGGTACTTCTGGCAGAGAAAAGCATTGCCAATTCTTTGTTGCTTATTGCCGCTGAAGTGATGGATTACCTTACAAGTACATTATTCCCTACACTTATTTCTATTTTAATCTCATTTTTAGCAAGGGTTTCATGCTGTGTGCATATTATTTTCTATTTTTTATAATTGTGCTACATTATTACAGCGTGATCATGCTTATACATATTTTCACATTGTTACTGTACACAACTGCCGTTATGTTCTTTTATAGAAAACAATGTGTTTAACCGTTTTGTCTGCCAGTCACCCAAAACCACGTGGCATTTTTTGAGCCAGATATCCAAGGATACATTGCACACAAACAAATATTAGTTTCCAGTGTTTTGTTTCAATAACTTGATTGGGGGACTTTCGCCATTAACAGAAACTCTATTCCGTGCACAGACGCCTGCTTAGTAACTTTGTGTAATCTGTATGACATGAAAGCTTTTCATTTGAAATATAAGCAAGAAGATCTATCTAATGTTTATCTTACATTCTACATGGCTGTGATCTCGGAGGGGCTTTTCTTACAGCTTAATGCATATTGCTGTGACAGGCATGGGAGAAATAGCAGCAAAAATTCATCACCATGTAATGTAATATCTGGAATAGAGTAATCACGATCATTTGAGCATATTCTCAAGGCAGTGCTGTGGCGCTGAGGTGCTTTTCATTGATACATTGATGGGGAGGGGTAGGGGAAGAGTTGTGGTTAAGGCTGTAGCCTTTAACATGGGACTTTATTATTTAGTTCTGGTGACCCTAGGCAAATCCGTTCACCTCCCTGTGCCTCGGGTGTTAAACATTTAATTGCAAGTTCTACACCATGTCTTATTTATCAAGAACTTCATACTATGTAACTGTAGCTATTTTGCAAATGCTGTACCCGGTGTTTGAGTCATGTACATTTTGAAAACCAGCTTTATATATGGTATCTATTTCTATCAGTGTATGAAGGCTGAAATAGCTCTTGTTTTCTGCTTCCTGCAGCCATTGTTTGAATGATTGATGACATAACTCAGGGGTGCTCAACTGAAGTCCTCAAGACCGCCCCAACAAGTCAGGTTGGAAGGAAATCTCAGCTTCACACAGGTGGCTCAATCAGTGGTTCAATAAATACATTTTTTAAGGAATTTTAAATATTCATTTTAACGTGTGTATATATAGGTACATTATTGTATATCTTTCTACCGTAATGTAGGGACCCATGGGATACCCATGACCCTTACCCCATATCGCCACATGCTGCAAACCTGGTGACACAAGAAAACACACCTTACTACGTGAGCAAAACCATTATACCTGCCACATGAGCTTAGCATAGCACCACCTCACCTGAAACACCCACCTGCCAAGCTGCAAAGTAATAGAAACTGATCACCAACACAACCTAGGGAGGGAGGACGAGGCTCAGATGATGCACCAGAAACGAAGAGGCGGGCACCGCTAGGTACCCCTCTTTTGTACCAGCCACCTAGTTAGCCACACATACACCATCACCCAGGATTTACCAATTCTCTCTCCCCTCCTACGCACACTGGAGGGGACCCTAGGCATGTGGTCCTAGCGCTCCTCCCATATCCAGTCCAGGGCTCCCTAACTATTGTGTATATGATTGTGAATACTGTATGGGATTTTGCCAGAAAGTAAAAAAGAAATGTCACTCGATTTAAAAGTGCAGTTTCTCCATTTTGGCGGGTCCATGACAACACAGGAAATCACAACCAATACATTGGGGCCTAATCTATAAGCCTCGATAACCCACTTATCGAGGCCTTTACGACCAAAATGCCTACTGCTATTCAGTAAACCTCGATAAGTGGGCGATGAAGGCATAAATCGCCAATTTTTGCTGTCGTCCAAAACACATCGCCGGGTGATCGGCGATAAGCCACTTATCGGCAGGTTTTGAAACTCGTGCAATTCTAGTAGCCTCGATTAGCTTATTTAGGATAATCGCGGCTCTAGAATGGTGGGTTTCTCCCAAAATCCTCACGCAGGAAAAGTTGGCGTGAGGCGGAGAAGAAGCTGCTGCGGGCGGATTGTATTTTTTCATGTACTCTTGCTGCCCGCGGAGGACATGGACCTACAGTATGCTGATGAGGACGCCCTTCATGATGACAGGGGTAAGTAGAAAGTTTTATTTACTTTATTTATGCCGGCTGGCTAATGTTTGATTTTGAATGGGCAAATGAGCTATTATCCATATCTGGATAATAGTTATTTTGCCCATTACTGTACTGTATGTGTTGGGAGGGTGGGGGGGGGGGGTTGTTGGAAATAGAGGAGGTGGGTAGTAGGGCTGTTGTGTGTATTTTTGTTTATTGTGGGTAGAGGGATTGGGTGAAGGGCGGTAGAAGCCCCAAGGATGGATATTTAGGCCTACCGGGTGGTAGCAGAATGGGTTAACCCCTTCATTACCATAGCAGTATTAACCGCTAAAGTAATGAAGGGGTTAACTCCACCCGCAACCACCCCGCAAGGCCTAAACACCCACCAAGGGCCAAATACCACCTTCACCCACCCCGCTACCCACAATAAACCAGGCACTGGTGGTTAACCCATTCATTGCCTTAGCAGCTAGCCGCTAGGTAATGAAGCTACTGCAAAAAAAAGTTTAATACTAGTGTAGATGAGAAGGGGGTTTCCGGAGCAGAACCGCGTTGATTTCAGGCCAGGGAACCCATGCTTCCCGAGATACAGGCCCTGTTATAGGGTGCCGGTATCTGCTATGCATTTAAATCCCACGGTCACGTGACGTGAGACATTTAAATGCATAGGACATACCGGCACCCCATAACGGGGGCTGTATCTCGGGAAGCAGGGGTTCCCGAGCCTGAAATCAATGCGGACCTGCTCCGGAGACCCCCTGCTCACGTACACTAGTATTAACATTTTTATTAAAATCTTGCGATCGCTGGCGAGACATGCGCCGGCCAGATAGCAGTGGGTCACCGGGTGAGCCCTTTTGAGAGAGGCGAACATCACCTCGCCGGCTACTCAACAGTTTTGGGCATTTTGCTATCGCAGGTATTCGAGGCTTTCTGAATACTGTGATAACAACGCTTAAAAAACAGGCGGAGTAACCGGCCCGGCGATATTATTTTATAAAGGCTACTAGCATAGGCCCCATTGTTTTCTGTTTTTTTTTTCAGTTCTTTCAAATCATAAAGTTAATTATAATCAATCATATAACAAAAAAGAGTAGCCGGGAAAAAAAGAGTAGACAAAAATGGGTAGATAATGACTGCATGAGCTCATGAGTTTATAGTGACACCTTGCACAACACCGCATTGCTTCAGGGTTAAAAACCTTGTTACTGTAAGTGAGATGACAGAACTATACAGATATACATCCAAAACACCTCAACTCAGAGACAAGAGGGAACCAGATGTTCTGTAAGCTGGTTACGTAGCAACATAAGAGATAAGAGACGTACAATGTAGGCCAATTAGTGCATGTTTTGCACCACTACATGGGTCTGATTAAGGAGAAAAGTATGTACTGATGTGTGTCACATAAGTAAATAAATCTCTATTTATCTCTAGCAAGCTTTGACTTTTGCATTTCGAGAACATGTGTTGTTGTTCAATTATTACTTAGGGAAATTAATGAGTGCACCTTAAGATGCATAACATTTAGTGTTGTTTAATTTTATGAATATGCACAATAAGGAGAAAATTCGGAGCAAAAATAGTAAAGGGACCATTCATGTAAGGGCAGGGTTGCCACCTTCTACTGAAGGCTAATCCGGAGATAAATGTAAAAAAAATTCTCTTACCGGCGGCTTGGTGTGGCGGCGTCTCCCGGCATCCTCCGCCATTCTCCTGCATCTCCCCCTACAACTCCCGTGAACATCCAGAAATGCAGAGGGAAAACGGAGCACAGCCAAGATTCACAAAAAAAAGTCAGGATCCTGTGCAACTCTAGATGTATTTAATTAGTTGTACAGCTCACAAAAAGGCAGACAAACGCACCTACACGTTTCATGCAGGACGCACTTTAATAAAATGGCACCGTGACACCGCGTAGCGTCGTGATGTCAAGTAGCGGCCCGCTACCATGGCAACGGGCGTCATATGACGCTGTGACATCACTTAGCGTCCCATTGTCATAGCAACGCGGCATCATTTGACGCCACGCAGCCATGTTCAAGGGCTTTGCAGGTGGAGATGCTGGAGGATGCGGGGAGATGCCGCCGCACCTTGCCGCCACCCGGAGCTAAACCCGTACCCCGGAGATCCGTAGCCTCCGGTCAAACCCGGAGTGGTGGCAATCCTGTGTAAGGGAAGTAGCTGTAATTACTGTACATGTATGACATAGCTACTGCTATTTAGTGAATGAGGCCCTATGTTAGCCAATGGTACCACTGTATATCAACATTAATTCAGTTATACTAAGGCCATATATAGCACATTGAAAAGCTCGATACCTTATATTGTCTGCCAATATTTTATACCGTTGTGCTTTGCACTTTACTTTTGTGTTAAGGGAACTTTGAAAGAACCACGCCATATGCATATTTCATTGTCTTACACAAGATAAGTGGAATGTGTATTTCTCTGAGCTATATGGCAGATTTTAGGTTTCTTTGGGGTCTTTTTAATAAGGTCTCAAAGCTGCAAAATTGGCATATTTATCAAAGAACAGGAATCTCACTAAAAACAGTAGGAGTTTTTTCCTTTGATAAATCTGGTGCAATTATTTTGCGCTGCTTGTGCCCCAATTCTGGAGCTGGGAGACTTTAGTAAAATAACCCCTATAGTATTGAATAGCTCTGGGTTTCACTGTGGTGTTACTCCTCAGAAATACTGTAGGTGGGAGAGTCTAATTTATGCCAACAGAAAAGAGAAGGCAAAGAACTCACAGGTATACAGTATGCCAATTTCTATTCATAAGTAAGGGAGCTGTAACAAAAAGAAAAATCAAGCTTTGAAATGGGATTGAAATAAATAATCCAATCAGTCAAGAGAAGTTAAAATACTCACAGACGGTATGTGTGCACAGTATACTATCCACAAAAATTACTCAACTATTTGACAATACATATTCCAAATTGTGTATATATTAGGTATGGGCATGTAGGCAAGCTTATCAATCGTGCCTATCGTGTACACTACGGTGTAATGCAGAAGGTCCGTCCAGACATGGTGGTATGTCTACAATACATGAATCTTAGCAGAAATGCTTGCTTATTATTGTCTGGGGTGACACCCCAGAATCCTGAAACAGTCACCTTGAAGCATGAAAGGAGAGGACAAATGGTTAGATTGGCAGAACACATTTGATTGGAACGTTAAATTATAGAATTGGCAAAATAAACTGATGGGTTATAGATGGCAGATGGAATGGGAGAGATGGATCAAGGATTGCAGTACGCCCAGATGGTAAAGTTCAATTAGAAAATCAGGCTCATTTTGTCCCCCTGTCAGATCATCATAAAATAAAAGAAATGTGCTAGAGCATGGAAGGCCAACTCCAATCCTCAAGGGCCACCACCAAGTTAGGTTTTAAGGATATCCCTGCTTCAGCACAAGGTAGCTCAGTTGGCCATCTCCAGTCATCAAGGGTCACCAGCAGGCGAGGTATTGGGGATATCCCTGCTTCAGCACAGGTGGCTCATTAAGTGGCTCAGTCTTCGACTGAGTCACTGATTCAGCCATCTGAGCTGAAGCAGGGATATCTTTAAAACCCTGACCTATTAGTGACCCTTGAATACTGGAGTTGGCCACTCCCGTGCTAGATGAATGTGGAAGGCAACAGCACTGACACGGTTAAGTTACTGACCATCCAATTACTTTTTTAATTATTGCTTTATTACATCAAAAACATGATATCTGGAAGCATTTGCCCTTTTTGCAACAACAGACAGAAAGGTGGCGGAAATTTTAAAGAGAACATTCAAACTCCCTTAGGGTATAATTACATTTTTACATAGAGATCAGGGCAGTCACTTTTTACAGCCTGAACGTAATCAATGATGTGCTGAATTATAGGTTAGAAGAAATGCATGCTCTTTATCAAGCAGTGGGATTGTGGTTCATGTAGTTAAATGAATTAAACACGGTTTTGCTAAAATGAGACCCATATGTTGAGTTTAGGAATTGCCTCTGGTATTAATGGAAATAAGACTGAAGCTTATGGATAAAGTGAACATAGCCCTATGACAACCGAAAATTAAACTTTTACATATAATTGAACAGCTGGGGAATACCTCAACATTAGAAGCATTATAACATCCAAAATCTTCCGTGGCCACACTTTTCAGAAAGTAGTCTCACAACAAGACTTTGTTGTATTTTTGCATATTATTGCAGACATCTGGACGCACAGCGGTTCGGGGAATTAACCTCTTCCTCAGGTGTGATTCCAACGTTGTGCGTCCAGTGCAAAAAAATAATGTCCGGTTGTGCAACTACTTTCCACGCACGAAACGCGTGAAAGCGTCCTCCTCGAGCTACTTGTGCGGTGTTACATGGTTTGCAGACTTCAACAAAGATGACTTTTTAGTGACCCAGCAGCATCAGTCTCTCCTTGGCACTTTAGTGTAGCCGTGCACGGCATGCTTCTCCCCGACGCAAGAGACTTCATTTTACTTTCTGAAAAATGTGGCTACGGAAGATTTCAGTTGTTATACTGACTCAAATGGTGGAGTGGAAGTCCTAGCCATACTTCAAAGACCAGCACCAGCTGATCATAATACAGAAGAAATAGTAGTATTTAAAAAGAAATGTGGTAAGACCATATATAAATGAACATTAGAAGCGAGATTATGGAGGAATCAGGGAAACAAAAAAAAAACCACACAGTACATTCTACAATAAAACTAAGAAACACTAATGTACATATCTCGCCCAGCTGCTTCAATAATGTCCCCAAATATCACAGTGTATAAATGACAGATATAGTAGTCATTCTGGACACTAGCTTTCACCAAGCAACATCCTGCATGTGTATACTTTTTTATAAATCCGTTCTGTACTATGAGAAAATACTTGTAGCATTTTTTTTAAACAACTCTGAATTACATTTTGTAATATATTATAGTGTAACAAGCATTTCTTGTTTCTATAGCAACCATTTACAAAGTCACATCCCCTTCCTTTCTGAAACAGGCTCTGGCTCACCCCTTTTTCAGCCTTACCCTCTCTCTAGCAGTGCACCAGTTGTATCTAGTGACTGCCTGATCACATGATCTTCCACACACAACTTTGCATCTTTGGTCCTCTTCTGCGGCACTGACAGCCATTTAGTGAACCCCAAACTGAATCTTCGCCAATTGATCACAGGAGAATGGATCAATTGGCAACTTGGCTAATTACTTATTATTGTGTGGGTTGTATTAATGCACATATTAAAGGGTAAAAATTAAATTAAAAAATAAACGTCAGCTTGGACTGCTGCTTTAACAGTTTTCTTTTTTATGGATTTTCTAAATCTTTAGGTTTAATTGCCAAACTGTCTGGCGCTGTGGCTCTTTGAGAACCCAATCAGTGACCAGCCGTATGATCCATGCACAATCCCGATGACGAACAAGGAACATCACAAGGGCCATCTGAATGTCTGCTCTTGCAATATCCCCTAAATGTTCTAGGAATCATAAGGGCATTCAAAATGTTTCAGAAGTACAAATACAGTAACCCATTCAGGAAAAGTTTACAGGCTCTTTAGCCTGGTGCAGATGGGCTGGTCCTGTATTGTGAATATGGAATCAGGCTTCACGGCCTGTGGATGTTGGGAAGTTAAAAACTAAGTCTCCATCACACAAAGTCCAGTAGAGACAAGAAATACTGCATTGTCTAAGTCACTATGAGACATACATATCAACTATCTTCTATATTTAGAGAACGTAGTTAAAATAAGCAGAATAGATTGGCCAAAGGGTTCTCAAAATCATCTGCTGTCAATGTTGTATATCTAGGACAGGGCTGAATCGGGTGCAGCCTACAGTGTCAGGGAAGCGTTGACCTTGAACTGGATCAATTAGGAATCTTAATGAAGTGCTTTGCTCAGAAGCCTCCCAGCTCCAATTTCACCTCTTTCAATTAGTACCTGCGTTGGAAGAAGAAAAAAAATAGATAGAGTTGAACTGGATATTAAAAGGAAATCACAAATATAATTATTTATACACGACGGACCAGCAGAGCGCCAAGGCGTCTGTGGCCATTCTCTCCTGATAGTTGTAATAATGAGAGTAGAATTTAAAACGTAACATTTAAATATTCTCTTACCCTGTGAGATATGTAAGAAGTATTGTGCAAAAGGGAGAACAGATTGGGGATGTGCTGCATTTTTCAGTGACTCTCTGAAGATCCTTCCATATGAACAGACAAGTGACACAGTTGCATTACTACCTCACCCAGAGAACGTTTTGGCATGTGTCTGTTTACTATATGTGTGTATCTTAACTCAATTTAAGGCAAGTGCACTAAGAAGAGTGCATTAAAATGTGATACAATGCCTGTGTCACTCCATGGACTCTTATAAATGATGGCCACAGGCTGTATAGGAGGGAACCACAGTATACCATGTCAGAATAAGTAAATGTATCCATTGATAAATGACGCTCTGTGGAAAAGTTTTAGCCCTCAATGTGTCTCTGTGCACGATAGAGCATCCAGCATACAATGATGTAATGGTGTAATTTCTTATATTCTGCGTGTATGGGTTCGAAAGATCATACAATCACATTTCAAGTACAAATTGTTGTCGAAAGACTAACTGCAAATTATTTTGCATATTTTCCTTACTGGCACAAGTAATCATGCAAGGACTCCAATTACACACTAATGAGTGTGTTCTGCGTATATCCTATAACTACATGCCCTGCAGATTATACAGTAATTATAGATATTTTTACATTTCTGAGTGGAATTGAGAACTGAACAAATTCTAGATCTGCTGACCACACAATGTTGGGGAAATAACTTCCTGTTAAGGGAAGCAAAAAATCTCCTGTAACTTTGTGCAAGGACCTTCCAGCCGTCCGCGTCCCGGTTTTGTGCCGGTTTTGCTGTCAGGAGGTTCTTTAACAAACTCCAGCGTGTTTTTTTTTATATCAAAATCATACCTCTCAGATTATACAACGGTTATGTATCAAGCTGAAACAAATGGCAAATGTCTTATATGTTTTTATGGATGTTCTTTATTTCTCAACAAGAGCTCTCTAAGAAGTTTTTTTACCTAAACTAAGCAGTTTAAAGGAGCCGTTGCCCTTACAGAGAATTTTATCATGCTCCCCCTCTCCCTCCCCCCCCCCCACTATTTGTGACATGGGTGAGAAACAAGGGGTTTCTGGGGAAGAATCACGTTCATTTCCGCTCTGGGGACCCACTGGTTACTGAGATACTTGGGGCCACCGGTCCTAACCCCCCCCCCCCCACCCTGCAGGGGAAATAAAATAGAGGTTTACATATTCCGCGCAACACAGGTCAATATGAAGCTGCAACATCTTGCATTGTGTCTTCCTATTGGTCCAGTGTGACGTGGGATATTTAAACAACCATTAAGTACCGGCGGAACCTTCCCCGGTAAGTATTTTGGTAACCAGGGGATCCCCAGAGCTGAAATGAATGGTCTTCAGCTCCAGAGACCCTTTTTCCCCACCCATGTAAAAACAAAAAAACAAAAAAGGAGTTTATGTCAGTCAACTTGGAATGCTCCTTTTAAATGGTACATAATGTTTTATGAATTTATGCAAGAAAACTATTGATGTGATGACACAGAGTGTAAACATGCCAGACTTACCCGTATTTGTATTCTGTTTTAGCAGAGCCAGTTATATTGAAGGGGAATGATTGCTTAGGTGCAGCGAAAGCCTGTAACCTGAATGATGTCTGCAAAAAGTACCGCTCAGCCTACATCACTCCTTGTACTAACAGCATGTCCAACGAAGTCTGCAACCGACGCAAATGCCACAAGGCCTTAAGGCAGTTCTTTGACAAGGTCCCAGCGAAACACAGCTATGGCATGCTCTTCTGCTCCTGCAACGACGTCGCGTGCACCGAGCGGAGGCGTCAGACCATCGTCCCTCTGTGTTCGTACGTAGAAAAGGAGAAGCCAAACTGCTTGAACTTGCAGGAGTCCTGTAAAACCAACTACATCTGCAGGTACAGTAACACGTCTCTCCTTTTCTATCCTGAGAAGCGACACTGACTTGATGGTACCTTGTGGTAACACTGTATAAGATTGCAGAACTCTATGACTTTTAGTGGGTGGTACCGTAATATTTCTGTTGTGTAAATAGGCTTTGAATGAGTGGAGCAGTGTTATAAAATTGTATAAACTACAGCACATTGGTGTGTAAAAAAAAAAAGCAAACAAAGCTGGCTATATCAGTTGGAGGCATGTGGGGATGTGGGGATGTCTGCCGAAGGCCGTTGCTAATTGTGAACTTATGTGAACTTTTGCTGATTTAGTCGTGGCTCTACCCATTTGAGAGAGGCAGGTCACACAGCTAAGAGCCTGACTAATGGGCCTTCTCTGGTCCTCTTCCCCTCGGGGGAGAGTGAGTGTGTACCATACCTCTGACCCTGCTAGAGGGGCAGGGAAGAGCTGGGACTGCTGCGGGTGTCCTTGGCCTGTAGTGAAGGTCCAGGGACCATACTTCAGTGAGTAGCTGACAGTTGCTGCATTGGGCACAACCCTGCTGTGACCTATGCTGCACAGAGTGAGAGAATAAACCGTTCCTGTTATACTCCCGCCTAGTGTATGATCTTAGTGGGGGGGGGGGGGGGAGGAGAGAGGTGATAGTTCTACTGTGGGAGATCATCTTCACCTACCTGGACATACAGCAGATGGAGGCGCTGCACTGCTAGAGAACCATGTGGGTAATGTACCCCAGAAACCTGATCCTGTGTCCCCACTACCATCGGCGGAAAGCTCAGCCCTCCTGTTACCAGCAGGTATCGTGCACCACGCGACCATAATGGCAGAATCTCCCAGAGGGGGGGGGGGGGGAAACCGATACATATATGTGTTTGTGTGTAAACTTTTTTCTTTCCGCTACTAGTGAAATAAGGGGATCGCCCTATAATTGGGCAAATACGGTATTATCGTTTATTTGTAAAGTGCCAACATATGCCGCAGCGCAGTACAGTGGGGGTACAGAGATCTGATAAATACATAACCTCTATATAAACGTGTTCAAGTTGTTGGCAATGTGGTCACATTGAGGTATTGGTGGGCTATGTATTGTATAAGGGAGATAGATGTTTAAATAAGGATGTGAGTCAATGGGCATAAACTATACTCCTGTGGCAGGAGAGAAGCTTCCAGAAACATTATTGCGTTTGCTACCGAACACAGATGTCCCCTAATGTCAGGTGGGGTAAGAGGTCACTTGCTACAGCAATGTAGCTGCCTAAATAATGTCACGTGCAGAGAAGTCATGATAAATAAAATACTTGAAACCAGATCACCGGAAGAGCAAAGCAATTAATCTAATTATCTTCTTATTCATTTGCTGCGTGAATCAAACATTAAATAACCATGCACGCAATGGGGCTCTGGAGAGGAAGCAAATAAAACAGGATAATTAGGGTTTTATTGGTCTTTGCATTTAACAAGGTAATCCCCACGCAGTGTTTTATTTTTTTACATGAGTTTGAAGTAGGGGGTCTCCGGAGCGGAATCCCATTTATTTCAGTTCCGGGGACCCATTACTTCACGAGATACTTACGTCCATAGGGGGTGCCGGTAGCAGCTCCGGCTGAGCTTTCTGCAGTTCACGTAATGGCGGCTTCAAAGCTCCCGTGTCCTGTTGACCAATAGGAAGCCGTGAGTCATCCGGTGCGGCTTCCTATTGGTCAACATGCAGAAGGAGTGTACCTGTTCCGGTTGAGAAGAGGCAATTCAGCGGGCACCACGAGGCAGGAAAAAACGTTGCAGAAGCTGGACTGTGCTGTATAACAATTCCTTTAATGAAGCATAGTTAAAAAGAGGGGGGGGAAAAGCATACCCCTGCACCTCTAACGCGTTTCACCCAGAGATTGAAAAAGCCCAATCTCTGGGTGAAACGCGTTAGAGGTGCAGGGGTATGCTTTTTCCCCCCTCTTTTTAACTATGCTTCATTAAAGGAATTGTTATACAGCACAGTCCAGCTTCTGCAACGTTTTTTCCTGCCTCGTGGTGCCCGCTGAATTGCCTCTTCTCAACCGGAACAGGTACACTCCTTCTGCATATTATATCAGCCATGGAGCACACAGATCCGGCGTTCATATCATATGTGAGTACAATTGCTGCTTAATGAGAGCTACCCCAGGCACATAGGTCAATTCAGTTCAGGGAGACTGCAGAGGTCAAGGGGGGGGGGGTTTAAAGACTCCCCACTTACAACTCTGCACATCTCTGCTATACCTTGTGCCATCTAGGGGGTTTCATGCATATAGCCTCAAGCATGCACTTTCACACCAAGTGATCCGGTTCAAATGCAGTGAAAAACATTTATTTTCAAATAATTGTGGGTTTATATAAAGCTCTGCAGCACTGGTGATTGGGGCCATCCACCCCATATATTTTTTTCTTCCTATTGGTCAACATGACCAGAACCTTTAAACAGAAGAAAGATACCGGCACCCCATACTGAGGTAAGTATCTCTGGAAGCAGGGGATCCCCCGGATCTGAAATTAATGGGATTCAGCTTGGAGACCCCCTGCTTCACTCCTTTAAATCTAGTATGCTGTTGAGGTGTGGGCATAGAGGGGAGACTTGGCACTTGTAGCAGGGCTTTTTGCTGCTGCTAAATTGTAGCTGCATTTAGGTTAGAGGAATATTTTGACAAAGGGAAGTATGGAAATGTTAGAGAGAAGCTAGTATATATTTACTGCATCATATGTTAAGCGATTCATGTCTTCAACATTTGCGATGCCTGCAGTTCTATTGGTATGCGAGAGCATTTCCACACTATACATATTCAGCACTTACAGAGTATTGTAGAACCAGGAGTCAAGCAAATGCCACATGCTTTATTTTGCTGTAATTGATTTGCGAAGCTATCAGATTTACCTGCTCATAAAACAAGAGTGTCACATGCTCCATAAACTCGGCAGTTTGTAGCAATTCTCAGTGGGTGGAAAGGCAGAGTTCAGAAATCAGGCACATATTTTCAGCGGCAAAGACCAAAACTGGCACGGTCAAGAATGTTCTAATAGTTCCAGGTCACAGGGGGGAGGACCAGATTTCTGTCCAGTTCAGCCAACAATTGAGTAAATACATTGTGTGAGAGACATGATGCAATAAGAATATTCTGAGCCTTCTGCTCTGTTGACATCAGCCAATAATACAGAGAGCATTTGCATGTATATACAACCCAGCCCACACAGTAAATATGTGCATAGAAATGTTGCAAAATATATACAAATAGAAAAATATACTTATTTGACCAGTGACCAAAGGCTCACACAACTCATTAAGCACCAACAGACCAATAATCATCGGCAGTATACGTGGCAGCAAAGGGGTTCAAAGAAACAATTTGTAATTCAACATTTGCCTTTATTTTATAATCCCAGGCAATACTGTCATTCCGTTCTGTAACTTTTCTGCCAGGTTTTGCTAAAATATTGAGATGAATCATCACTTATAATGTAGCTAAAGACAATTTGCTAACTTGTTCCAGAAAGCTGATTGAAATTGGAAGAGCAGAGTAATCTATTCAGAAATTGACATAAAGGCCCAGATTCGATATACTGCTAAAAGGCAGCTCAGCCAGGGTGCTTTGGGAACAAGATTGGGGGGGGGGGGGGGAAGCTCTCTTTTGGATCTTCAATAAAGGGTGAAGAGATACCCGAGGCTGGACCAAAGGCAATTTACAATGGATTTTTGTCCAAAGGCCAAATCTCCATTGAAACTCTATAGCATCCCCCCTCCACTCGAACAAGCTCCCCCACCACATCCAATCTGCCCCCTCACTATGTTCAGAAGCCAACTCAAGACTCATCTCTTCATCGCATTCCATGTTCCCCCGTTAACCTCCTTCTATCCCATCCCTTCCTTCACCCGACCCTCCCCAGTTCTCAAGATCTCACCTACCCTCACCTCTTCCTAAATAAAAATAAATACTAACTAATGTACAGTGCCCTGTATAAGAGCACTATATAAATCTTGTTATAAATAAATAAATATCTCCACCCCATATTTTATATACTCCGAAGTAGTTTTCTGAGAGAAATGAAACTAGATTTTTTTCCTCGGCTGGTCCAGGGAGCGGCCCATTACAGCATTCTATATTGCCTTTGCAATATGGAAAACCCAAGTAAAAACTGTAGACTATTAGGGGGAAAAAATAGCAACAATATTATATTAAACTTTTAGTAGCCATAGTGACAATGAAGGAATGCAGCATGTCCACTAAGGTAACACTGGTAAGGTATGCAAGGGCCAAAAATAGCTCCAAAAAAACAAATAAATCCAGACCCAATGGCCTATTTTATAATCCAAGGCTTTCGATGGCCTGACGGTGAGGGATCCTCAATTTGTAAGAAGCCCTTGATCCTCGGTTGTTGGAAGACTCTTCGCCTGTTAATATTTTTTCATCTTCTTTTCTTGTTGACGTCTTCTGTCTTCTATCTCCAGCCACTGGATGTGGCCTCCTCTCTCACTTTCGGCGTTCTTCAAGTTCCCCAGCATTTTATAGGAGCCATCGCAAATCATGTGTAAAAGAGTCACATGTTACATCAACCAATCCAATTGCTTGCTGTAACTTGAATCCCGCCATTCTTGATAACATCACTGGTTTTGCCAACCAAACTTGACCAAAAGGTTTCGGAGCTGCAGCCACGCGGACATTAGATGTCGGCCTCATGGGTCCTTGAGATGGAGTGTGGCGAAATGTCAAACGGCGACCTGCCCGGCGGTGAATTGTAGTGGCGACGGAGTGCCGGAGGTGCTTTGGCTGCGGCCAAACATCCTAGGAACAGCAAACTCATTGGTTTTACCTAATGAAAAGACTACCAATATTAACAAATAAATAACAGGTTTTAGTGTACTGTAAAACAACGAAGTGCACTAAATTGGAGGAAAATTTGGAGACCGTCCCAATGGACTCAGCCTGGGTGTACTTACCCATAAATCCACTTAAATAAAGTTAGATGTGCTTTCTGTCGTCCCCATGCTTTAAGAGCTACAACACTTTGATCTACATTCTACATCCAGGAAGACGGTAACAAATCGTTAACACAGCAGACTGCGCTCATCGTCCTTCTCGCTCTTTCCAGTGCTGTGTTTATTTATTTATTTTAAACATGGTACTTTGTTCAGGAGAAATAAACATCTGAAATATTTGTCCGGGAGGTTAAAATGGAACTCGCCCTAGAGTCCATTGCAGTCTAAAGGTTACACTGGAGCTACAACACGGGTGGGCAACTCCAATCCTCAAGGGCCAACAACAGGTCAGGTCTTCAGGATATCCCTGCTTCAGCACAGGTGGCTCAAGCAGTAGCTCAGTCTTCACGTGCACCACCTGCACTGCAGCAGGGATATACTTAAAGCCTGACCTGTTGGTGGCCCCTGAGGACTGGAGTTTCCCACCACTGAGCTAGAGATTTAGAAAATCATGATTTTTAACAATAACAAAAATCTGAGGGGAGATTGCTTCTTTATTAGGATGTAAAGTCCCATCCTCCCCTCTTAGCCACCACACTGTACGTCACAACAGAAAAACCTGGATCATGTTTAGTACAAAACCATCATTATCTAGATGAAGCACATGGAAGGTTTCCAACAGCTACATCTAAATTCTTACCAGATCTCTGTCTGACCTTGAGAGCTACCCACTTACTGATACAAAGCCAGCTTCACTTTTCTCCCTGAGCAGGAGGTAAGGTTCTTGGTCAAATATACATTGAAGGGAAGGAAATGCACATTACAACGTACTGCTAAGTATATGGCTCTTTGACAAAAGTAAATGAAATCTTCCTTCCCAGCAAAGGGGATATGCTTTATCAAAAGTTACAAGCACACTAGATTAGAAAATGGGATTTTAGACATAATGCCAAAACACCAAGGGCATTGAAAACTGTAAAACCACAGTAGCCTCAAGGCAGTTTGGTTGAATCAGGATTCTTAAAGGATTTCTTTTTCAGTCTGGGTGGTCCTTAGATGGTTAAATGGAACTAAATTAATCAATGTACAGTATAGCGTCATGTGAAACTCGTCATATTCATAGTGTGCAACCCTTTATATGACTCGAGCAAGGGTGGCCAACTTCAATCCTCAAGGGAAACCCACAGGTCAGGTTTTCATGATATCCCTGCTTCAGCTCAGGTGGCTCAGTCAATGACTGAGCCAACTGTGCTGAAGCAGGGATATCCTGACAACCTGCCCTGTTGGTGGCCCTCGAAGACTGGACTTGGCCAGTCAACGACTGAGGCACTGATTGAACCCCATTTACTGAAGCAGGAATATCCTGAAAACCTGACCTGTTGGTGGCCCTTGAGGACTGGAGTTGGCCACTCCTTGTCTGGATCATCAGCAGCCTATTAGAAATTATTTGTCAAATTAAAGACAACCATATAACAATGTTGTAGACCAATATAACTTTCCGACATATATGCAACAACCGTGCTGCATCACACAGGTTCATTTCTGTATGTGTAAAATAATAAATCCTTAATCTGAAGGCTTTAACCCCTGATGAAGGGTGCGCAGTCCCAGTTGTATATTGTTATGACTAGATATATTGTCTTCCTCACATTCCCTCATGGGGCATGGGAGGTAATTAACCATGACACAAGCACGGGTTTTTGTGTGTTGAATTTTGATATTACCTATTGTGAGATTCTCATCGGGATAGGAGGCGAATACTTTCTGAACTGGGGGGCTCGTCTGGATATAAGAGGGGCAGACTTGAGCCTGGATTCAGACGAGGATAACATTTTTGCTGCCCAAATCATTGCTGGCCTGTCAGACAGGGAAAGGGTTTCGTGTTGCATAGTAATGCATTGCTAGTCTGCCTTAGGGTTGCCAGGTGGCTTGTCCAAAAATACTGGACACCCACGCCCCCCCCGAACACATATAAAAAATACCCCCACGGCCCCCAAATGCATTTAAAAAATACCCCCACGCCCCCCAAATGCATATAAAAAATACCCCCACGCCCCCGAATACATTTAAAAAACACCCCCACGCCCCCCGAATACATTTTAAAAAATACCCCCACCTCCCCCAAATACATTTTAAAAAAATACCCTCACCTCCCCAATACATATTAAAAAATTACCCCAACCTCCCCAGACACCTGGCAACCCTAGTCTGCCTTCTGGCAGAGAAAGGGTTACAAATATTACTAGAACAGGTTATGGCAAGAGCACAATAACGTGTGTATTGTTATCATTTTTTATTTGTATGGAGCCAACATATTCCGCAGCGCAGTACAATGTGGGAGGGAGGACAATAACATTGTGTCACAAAATATAACATATGTGTCAATACTGGGACAATACGAAGGCGGTCACGGCCCCAGCAAGCTTACAATGATCATGAACTTTTTTTTTTAATCAGGCTGCTTAAAAAAAAATCTTTAAACAAGGAAAAATATTGGCCAAAATAGTCTGAGCTCCTGTGTTTGATCATAGCTGCCCTTTTATGTGTTTACAGTACAGATCAATGAAAATATAAACACATCCTCCCTTCTCCTTTGACCTTGGCCTCTCTAACATGCCTGGGTTGATCAGATGTTGGCTTTCCGAGTTAATGGCCATGAAGGCGTTGCGATCATTTGTGTATGTACAGGAAAAGGTTTTCCATGCCAGTGTTTCAAGCACATTCCTATGTGCTGTGCTTTTTTTTAAAGAATATCATTCACCTTATGTCCACGTATATTTTGGGACAACTTCTTGAGGACGGTATTGGTCGCACTGCAATAGTCAATCATGTTAAATAGAAAGGTAATAAAACATGTTATGACACTAAACTAATGACATTTTGACAGGTTAATACAATCTGAATTGTAATTCTGGGCTCTTCCCATTACAGCTGCGGCTTTTTCTCGTTCAAAGTCATCGTTAAATAAGGAAATAACCCAAGTGCTTGGGAGTAGCATAAATCACTTGATAAAAAACCAAGGCCAATCTTAATGTGCACAAAAAAGATTTCTATCTCACTCTACAGCAAATAAAAATACAGTGTGAGCACATTCACAGGTCTTAGACAGATCTGCAACGCTGCTTTTCCCCTTATCTCCTAGCATACAGTGCTTCCACTGCAGCTAGGGATTCTGGGAAATTACAGCAAGGGAGCACACAGACCTTTTGCTTCAAATCCATTTTAACATGGATCCCTATAATGAAAAAGAAAGAAAAAGAACACGTCCCTGGTGTAATATTGACTAAAAATGTAATTCCTGGACAAGACAATAAAATTATCACACTCACAAACGTCTGCGATTTTAAGGCAGATTATGAGTACACTCGTGCTCCATAGTACAGTTTAACTGACCATGATCCTAGACGCTCGCGTCAATACGGGAACCTGAGCAGGCTGTGCCTCCTTACATTAGATTCCTCTGGTAACCAGCAGTGTAACTTTTCGTTCCTCGGCACTGTATCTGACCAGGACTTCCGGTGTTGTGACGTGATACGTGGCAACACAGCAACATCCCTACGCGTTTCGTTGTGATGTCACAACTTCCTCAGGGGTCTTGCTTTTCCCTATTATCTCCTAGCGTACAGTGCTTCCACTGCAGATATGAATTCTGGAAAGGAAATGTAAATGAGCAGACAGACCTTTTGCTTCAAATCCATTTTAACATGGACCCCTGTAAGCTTATGCCTGCCGTATTACACAGCTTTTTTTAGCACAGCCTGGGTTAAAGAAGTCCATAGGCCGTAACCCTACTCACAGACATCTGTTTGACTAAGCCACTTATAGAGCCACCTACACTTTTTCCGAGACATATCTCGGAATACAGGGAGTCCCCGGAGGGAAATGAATGAGGTTAGCTCATGAGACCCCTTGCTGCCTGTACTGATTAATAAAAAGTGCGGTGTTGGGGAAGAACTGCCCCTTTGCTACACAGCATTAAGCTTTTCGCCAGTGCACTGTTAAAAAAAATACCTGCCAATAAAAAGGGCAAATAAAATATGTATCTAGTTGCGAAGAAATGTGCATGTGTGGTGTAGTTTGTCTCAATCCTATGCAAAGGAAGGGAATTTCCATACTCGCGCAATATACCTCTGGTACTCTAGTCCAGGGGTCCCCAACTCCAGTAATCAACCCTCCCCCCCCCCCCAACAGGTCAGGCTTTCAGGATATCCCTGCTTCAGCACAGGTGGCTCAATCAGTCCCTGCTTCAGTCGAAGACTGAGCCTCTGATTTAACCATCTGTGCGGAAGCTGGGATATCCTGAAAACCTGACCTGTTGGAGGGGCTTGAGGACTGGAGTTGAGCACCCCTGCTCTAGTCTTTCATTTCTCTGTTAATAAGGAGTACCGAAATTAACGAGCTAGTGAGCACCTGTTCTGAACACTCCATAACACATGCAATTTATTCTATGCAAAGATCAGTTGATAAATAAAACACTTGTGCTTGTGGATGAGTTTATATACTTTATACTAATACATACATCAAATAGAAGTAGCAATAATTTCCTATTGATCAGTCATTAAATCAGTCGATCTTCAAGTTGCTGTAATTACTGGCTCCAGTATTCAACCAAATCGGAGAGACAGGCAGCGGAGGGGCTCTGCTGTGCTCACACAGGCAGGAAAATGTACAACAGACAGACCTAGGGATGCGAGGTGTCAAGTATGGAACCGGATTGTCCTGTGTTTGGACACTGCACAGTAAAAAAATTAGAGGCAATACTGGACATGTTTGTGTATACCGGTATTACCTCTCTGGATATGTACAGTATGTGTATACCGGTATTACCTCTCTGGATATGTACAGTATGTGTATACCGGTATTACCTCTCTGGATATGTACAGTATGTGTATACCGGTATTACCTCTCTGGATATGTACAGTATGTGTATACCGGTATTACCTCTCTGGATATGTACAGTATGTGTATACCGGTATTACCTCTCTGGATATGTACAGTATGTGTATACCGGTATTACCTCTCTGGATATGTACAGTATGTGTATACCGGTATTACCTCTCTGGATATGTACAGTATGTGTATACCGGTATTACCTCTCTGGATATGTACAGTATGTGTATACCGGTATTACCTCTCTGGATATGTACAGTATGTGTATACCGGTATTACCTCTCTGGATATGTACAGTATGTGTATACCGGTATTACCTCTCTGGATATGTACAGTATGTGTATACCGGTATTACCTCTTTGGACATGTATGTGTATACCGGTGTTACCTCTCTGGACATGTATGTGTATATTCAGTATTCGACAAATCACCCAAAAATCTACTCGCCCAACCAAAAAATCTACTCGCCACCTAGTCCCGCCCCCAACCCCGCCCCTAGTCCCACCCCCAACTCCGCCCCTAGTCCCGCCCCCAACCCCGCTTTAAAATAAAATATATAAATAATATACATTTAATAAATTCCTGGTCAGAGCATTCGTTTTTGACATAAATGTATTTATTCTATTACATTATACTACAATTAGTCCTTGTTACATGTGTGTGTGTAAATGTCGGATCTAGAATTAAAAGCCAGGTGTGAATGACTAGTTTCCTGAACCCCTTAACCAATGTCTGGACGCCCCCGCTTCACAATATCTAAAGCAGCAATCCCGCCTGGGATCTTACCTGATCTGCAGTCCCTCAATGTCCAGGTACCCTCAATCCCGCAATGTTATACATTGGAGGGGATGTGTTCCCTACCTGTCTTCTGGATTAGGGGGGTTCCGATGTCTCCCGTGTGAAGCTTGAGTCAGATCTGGAAGAAAGCAGTATAGGTTATTTCGGTGTAGTATAGGGCAGTTAAGATATAGAGGTTAAATAAGAGATCCAGAGTGTGAGAGAGTGTGGGTGACAGAGAGAGAGAGTGGGGGTGAGAGAGAGAGAGAGAGAGAGAGTGGGGGTGAGAGAGAGAGAGAGAGTGTGGGGGAGAGAGAGTGTGGGGGTGAGAGAGAGCGAGTGTGGGGGTGAGAGAGAGAGTGTGGGGGTGAGAGAGAGAGAGAGAGTGTGGGGGAGAGAGAGAGAGAGAGAGAGAGTGGGGGAGAGAGAGAGAGGGAGAGTGTGGGGGGGAGAGAGAGGGAGAGTGTGGGGGGGAGAGAGAGAGAGGGAGAGTGTGGGGGAGAGAGAGAGAGGGAGAGTGTGGGGGAGAGAGAGAGAGGGAGAGTGTGGGGGAGAGAGAGAGAGGGAGACTGTGGGGGAGAGAGAGAGGGAGAGTGTGGGGGTGAGAGAGAGAGTGTGGGGGTGAGAGAGAGAGTGTGGGGGAGAGAGAGAGAGGGAGAGTGTGGGGGGGAGAAAGAGAGAGGGAGAGTGTGGGGGAGAGAGAGAGAGAGAGAGAGAGGGCGAGGGCGAGAGAGAGAGGGCGAGAGGCAGAGGGCGGGGTGATTGGGTGACACTTCTGGTATCCCACACACACACACACACACACACAGAGACACACACACACAGAGAGAGACACTCACACACACAGAGAGACACACTCACACACACAGAGAGACACACACACAGAGAGACACACTCACACACACAGAGAGACACACTCACACACACAGAGAGACACACTCACACACACAGAGAGACACACTCACACACACAGAGAGACACACACACACAGAGAGACACACTCACACACACAGAGAGACACACTCACACACACAGAGAGACACACTCACACACACAGAGAGACACACTCACACACACAGAGAGACACACACAGAGACACACACACAGAGACACACTCACACACACACACACACACACAGAGAGACACACTCACACACACACAGACACTCACACAGACACACACTCACACACACAGAGACACACTCACACACACAGACACACACAGACACACACAGAGAGACACACTCACACACACTCTCTCTCACACACACACACACACACACACACACACACACAGACACACACACAGACACTCACACACACAGAGAGACACACTCACACTCTCTCTCACACACACACACACAGACATACACACACACACAGACACACAGACAGACACACACACACAGAGACACACACACACACACACACACACACACACACACACACACACAGACACGGTATTCATTGAAAAGAGGGCCCACCTATGCAGCAGTTCATCCAGCCAGGCGGGAGGTGCTGTTGGTCGGGCAGCCGGTGCGGTAGTTCGGGCGGGAGGTGCGTGACGCCGGGAAGCCGGGTGTGAGGTCGGGCGGGAGGTGCGTGACGCCGGGTGTGAGGTCGGGCGGGAGATGCGGGCGGTGCTGGGGGTCATGCGGGCGGTACTGGGGGTCATGCGGGCGGTGCTGGGGGTCATGCGGGCGGTGCTGGGGGTCATGCGGGCGGTGCTGGGGGTCATGCGGGCGGTGCTGGGGGTCATGCGGGCGGTGCTGGGGGTCATGCGGGCGGTGCTGGGGGTCATGCGGGCGGTGCTGGGGGTCATGCGGGCGGTGCTGGGGGTCATGCGGGAGGTGCTGGGGGTCATGCGGGCGGTGCTGGGGGTCATGCGGGCGGTGCTGGGGGTCATGCGGGCGGTGCTGGGGGTCATGCGGGCGGTGCTGGGGGTCATGCGGGCGGTGATGGGGGTCATGCGGGCGGTGCTGGGGGTCATGCGGGTGGTGCTGGGGGTCATGCGGGCGGTGCTGGGGGTCATGCGGGCGGTGCTGGGGGTCATGCGGGCGGTGCTGGGGGTCATGCGGGCGGTGCTGGGGGTCGGGCGGGAGATGTGGGCGGGAGATGGACCGTGCGGTAAGCCGGGCGGGAGATGGGGCATGCGGGGGCGGCCGATGGTACGTGCTGGCGCCAGGCGCCAATGGTGGCTCGGCTCGTGCGCCTCAGCTCCTTGACGCTGCGTGACGTCATGACGTCACGAGCGTCATGTTGGCATGGCAGCGCGGCGTCTGACGCCACACGGCCATTGCAGTACCTGCAAGAAGGAGCGAAATAAAATGGGCTCACATAGTGCGAGCAGGGAAAATTACATGGGGAATTCCTAGAGCCGCAGAACTACTCGCCCGCGGCCTAAATGCACTCGTCACGGGCGTGTAGTTATAATGAATTGTCGAACACTGTGTATATTAGTATTACCTCTCTGGATATGTACAGTATGTGTATACCGGTATTACCTCTCTGGACATGTATGTGTATACCGGTATTACCTCTCTGGACATGTATGTGTATACCGGTATTACCTCTCTGGACATGTATGTGTATATTAGTATTACCTCTCTGGACATAGTGACCTGACCGGCTTTAGGCGTGGGTTTTCCATGAGCAGGGAGAGAGCAGGGCTGTTGCTTGGGGGCTGGGCAACTTCCTCCATCCTGATTGGCTGCTGCTGGTAATGCAGCCAATCAGGAGGAGGTGTCAGGAGCCTGAGGGTGGGGATAAGGAGAGGAGGAAACAGAATGGAGTAGAGAGGTGTGTATGTCTCTCTCTCAAGCGTATGTTTGTTTCTCGAGCGTGTGACTAGAGTGTGTGTGTGTGTGTGTGTGTGTGTGTGTGTGTTTCAAGTGCATAGCACCTTTCACCATGGTGTCCAGCATTTTTGGAGAAGCCACATGGCAACCCTTGGTAGACCTGGTTTTAATAGATACAGGGCATGAAAAATAGGTACATAGGTACAATACCTGCTTCCAATAGGTACAGATGTAGGTTATGACAACTGTCACTATGTTCAACCGCACCATTGGGTGTATTCTGCGGGTAACTAGAATAATGGCAAGGCATGAGAGACAAAGTATTACATATATCTGTATTTACACACCTAGCAGCCAAACGATGGAATGTGAAGTTTAGGTGAATTCTACTTCCCTTACCTGTTTACTTATATCCTATGAACTAACCTAATTGTAATTCAGACAGTGAGGCGGCATGGATACATTTAATTAACTTATAACTAAGGTGGACCAAACAAGACTGTCAGACATCACCTATTCAGGTTTCCATTTCCAAATTCAAATAAAAAGAACATTTTCAAAACTATGTAAGAAAAAGAATTTGCTTCGGGCAGGAATAATCTCCTAGTTCTGCCCTATGCTTCTTATCACAGTTCACTGCATAAGACTGTACTGTTAACCGTTTGAGTGCTGTAGTGGGTACAGGCCCTCCGGCACTCATGGTCACCGATGACGCATCAGAAGGGGAGGAGTCACCGCTCCTTCCTTCCATGTTGATTTGCGCAGAGCACGATCTTCCCTAGAAAAACGGTCAGGAAGATTAAGATGTAGCTACTACATCGTGGCAGCCCTAGAATACACGGTCCCATGACGTAGGAGCTACGTCTAAAAGGTACCCTAAGGGTTAAATAACCTTGTGTTACAGTGGGTAGACGATATTGGCAAACAAGGTGACCCTTTCAGTACTGACCAAAAAGGAAAACCCATAGGCAGAGTGTAGGCTCGATCCCTGAATCATTGCTCTTTCTTTATATTGTCCCATATTTTAGATCTCGCCTCGCAGACTTCTTCACAGACTGCCAGCCTGAGCCACGCTCTGTCACCGGCTGCCTGAAGGAGAACTACGCCGAATGTCTGCTCGCTTACTCAGGGCTTATTGGTAAGAAAACACTTGTTTCTTAACCTGATTTGCAGTCCTTGTACAGAGAAAATGATGGCTGTATTGGTCTAAGTCAGGGGTGGCCAACTTCAGTCCTCAGGGGACACCAACAGGTCAGGTTTTAAGGATATCCCTGCTTCTGCGCAGATAGCTCAATAGGTGGTTTAGTCATTGACTGAGCCACATATTGAGCCACCTGTGCTGAAGCAGGTACTGTATATCCTTAAAACCTGACCTGTTGGTGGCCCTTGAGGACTGGAGTTGACCGCTCCTAGTCTAAGTAAAGCATCCCCATACAGTGCTCACAAGGATGGATGATTACATGATATTTTAGTAAGGTCCCAAGCAAACAAATGCTCACCATTTCATATACTGTTTCTTCCTATTAGCACATTGCATACAGTATATACACTTCATACTACCACCCCAAAAAGCCAAGTCCTTCATTCTCACTTTGAGCCTTTTGGCTTTTTTTGGGTGGGCTCCAGTGGCCTTCTGCAGAGCTGTCCATTTAGCGGTGTATCTAAAAGTGGACAAGTAAGTTATACTGTTGCCTTCTTCTCTCATGTTCTAGGCTTTAAAACTGATGCAAAGAAACAATTCAGGTTTCTTCAAAGAAAATTGTTTTGATAAATCTAATGCTGTATTCCTACCCAGTTTTTCTGCTGGAAGATTGCGATAATTAATAACTTAATAAACAACCCCATAGATTGGTCAGGCCGTTGAGCAGCATTCAGTACTACAGTGTACAGGTCCTGTAGTATAATATATATCTCTGTCCGTCTGCAGGCACCGGTATGACTCCTAACTACATCGAGTCCAGCAGTCTAAGTGTATCCCCTTGGTGTGATTGCAGCAACAGTGGAAATTATATTGATGAATGCCTCAAATTTTTGACTTTCTTCAAGGATAATATCTGTCTTAGTAAGTATTCCCATTCATTTATTGCTATAATGTATATGCATTGCAACACAGTTGTATTGTGAATTTAAGTATCTGGTACAATTTTATGTATTCAGATAATCTACTGTACATTCACACACATTGCAGAAGAGTGAAAAGTAGCTATGAGAAAGATACTAGTAGTCATTACAGTAAATGAAGCTCCTAACACAACTTTACTCAACAGTACAGTTTTATTTCAGATTTGTTGGCACAAATTGCAAAACTCCCTAATGAGGTGGAGAATGAATTCAATGAGCTTCTCTCTGTGCCTGGTTGTCCAATACCGAGATTAGGTTTTAACTAAAAATACATTACTTTTGCAAAATGAGGGCTGTGCACTGAAGTTAGAATAATGCTATGCAATTTTCTGGAGCAATTGACAAAAAAAATCAGTTTGCCTTTTAATGTGTCTGATTTATTTAACCAGTGATTTTGGTCACCTGCCCCTGCAAAGCACAGCAGTGACAAGCTTACATGAAAGGTAGAGAGATGTATATTATACATGAAGCATGTAATAAATCAGATGGGGTTAAGCACCCAAGAGTTCAGCCTTTAGTAGGCAAACTAGAAGTCAATGAGCCATTCTGTAAAGGGTGTATATGACAGTATGAGTAATCAAGTCATGGATAGCGCAATAGGGAATATCTGAAGTAGACCTACTGTAGAAAAGAACAACATGGGAAGTAATTATAAAAAAGGAAGAAAAACAGTCAAAAAGATTCACAAAGTATGTCTTATGTTGGGTGATCACCTTATGCGTGTGTATTGTGGAACTTTATTGCAATACTCATATTTCTTGCTACATGGGAGTACACAATGCATTAACTCAGGGGTGCGCAGACTTTGTGCGCTGCGCCCCCCCCTTACCTAAAATCAAATGATGCGTGAGGTCACGTGACCCGCGGCATCATTTGAAGTGCGTTGCCATGGCGACATGTCATGTCACATCACCCTGTGGCGTCGCCGAAGACAAGGTAGAAGACACTGCAGAGGCCTCACCCGATCCCCCGGCACTTCATTTATATGCCGTGGGGAATCTTGCACCCCCCCACTTTGCGCACCCCTGCATTAACCCATAAAGTTCAAAAGCAACAGTGTACAACTATATCAATATACTCTATAGTTCAGGGAGCATCCAGTTCACAGATATAACGAGAGAGAAAGACATTTGACAGTGGAGGAGTCGGTGAAGATGTCAAGGTCATTGTAGTCTTCCCATGGCCATAGACACATCTAAGGCCTCGGCCATGTTAGTTGCTTGCTGGCGGAAGCGCGCTCCCGCTCAGCACTGAGCCCCTACAGCCGCAATTAGAGACAGGCCGGTCTCGCTTGCCGGCGAGACAGGTCGGTCACGTGAGCGGTTCGCCCAATGAGGGCGAACCAGCTCCGTGACGTCACTGGCCCGCCCCCGGCCAGTGATGCCCCCGGCCCGTGATGTGCCCGCCCCCGGCCCGCCCCCTGCAGGCCTGCTGACGGCGCGTGCGGTAAGCAACCGCAAGGCCAGGGAAAGCACCCGCTTTCCCTGAGCCTCAGCGAGCAAGCAGGGAGCATGGACTCAGCCTAAGAGTCAGCAGGGGTTAACCTAAAATCCACCTCCCCCGTGAAATGCTTCTAATTCCGAGTACCACATTAACATAGAGCACATTCCGTTTTGATTTCCTGCACCATAAGTCTGAAATCCTTAAATCCGCAGCAAATCCCCTGAAGACCTGATTAAAAACTGTTTTCTATTCATTTACCAAAGGAGGAGGAAAATGAAATAGAACACAGGTAATTTACTCCAATCCCTTTTCAATTGCTGTAATCTTTTAAACTTTTGCAATGTAAACTTTTATCATGTGCTTCATCGCCCTAATTATGCAATAGGCTGAAAGCTGCAATGGAAAGTCATTTCCTGTTTTGATGCCATATTTCTGCCTGCACAGAACAAAAATCGACCAATTTCCTTGTAAGGCAGATTCTGAACCCAGAGTTCATGGCTAGTATTAGGGATTTCAGTGTGAGCGGCCGTGTTCAGGGTGCAGTTCTGTTGCTTTCATTGTTAGCCAATGATTGAAAGAAATTATTCAGCATATGGACCATAAACATCACACAGACCACTTACAAAGTGGCAGTGACATGAGAAAGATAAGTTACATGTGAAGAGCGCAATATTCCCAAATGTTATCATCTTTAGTGAGGAAATATTATTTGACATCTTGCTGAGGACTCGAAACATTTAATGCTTGTTAAAGCAGCGGTCCAAGCTTTTCTCCCTTTAATATGTGCATCAATACAATCCACACAATGATAAGTAATTAGCTAAGTGGCAGATCGATCTGCAAAGATTTGTATCGGGGGTTCATTAAATGGCTGTCAGTGCAGAAGCAGAGGACCAAAGATGCAAAGTTCTGTGGGGAAGATCATTTGACCAGGCAATCACTAGATACAATTGGTGCACTGCTAGAGAGAGGGAAGGGCTCAAAAAGGGGTGTGCCAGAGCCTGTTTCTGAAGAGGAAAAGGATGTGACTTTGTAAATGGTTGCTATTGAAACAAAAAAATGCTTGTTACCTTATAATACGTTAAAATTGTCTTTCAGAGTTGGGGTTTTTTATTTTAAAAATGCTACAGGTATTTGCTCAAAGTACAGAACTGATTTATAAAAAAAAAACACGTAGAATATTGCTTGATCGGCAGCTTTAATACGTATCACATTTCAGATCAAATTTAGTATACAGTATCTACGAATAAGTCACTTCTACTTGTTTTTACAACGTTTGTAGTTTTTCAGTGGGTTAAAACAAGAGGGTGGGATACAAAATCAGCATAAAAATGCAGCACTAAGGAAAGTGTACGTGGGAGGTTTTTCAGCCCGACTTGCAACAAAATCCTGACTTTGCGCCAACATTTTCCCTTTGATGCCTCAAGCCTTAGGCTTTTTTTTTTTTTACAGTAGGTTGCTATCTATGATTTTTTTTTGCCTTAACACTGCTATAATTGTCCCATGTAGAACATTCAATTCAGGCATTTGGAAATGGCACTGATGTGAGGCAACAGCTGGAACCATCAACGCAAACCACAACATCAACAACTCCAGTCGTCTCCAAAACCAAAACCAAGGACCCAGGATTCACGGGCTCACTGCACATTACTAATGAAATACCCACACACAATGGACAGCCAGAATGTGCACATTTACAGGTAGGAGCAGTGTGACCTACTGTGGCTTAATATGTATCCCCAATGGAGACCAGCTCAAAACGGACAAGGGCATCTTTCCATATATAGTATTTGAAATAAATAGAGTAAAGAAAATGTCCAATTTTTTCTTTAGTTTACATTTCAGATCCAATTTCATGCAGAGTTTTTATTCTAGGCTAGGGTTAGTGACCGCAAATCTCACTTATTTGTTATGCATTATCATTTTTTATAGTGGGTCTGTTTATGCTATACTGTACTTACCTGAGAACAGAGATTAGAGCCTCCAAAATCTTCACCATATACAGTTGGTATCCCACCCCATTGGGAGCCAAGCAGAATGTTCAATAGAAGGGGTGAAATAATGATAACACATTGGTTAATAGGTCAGATGTTTACAGAATAGATGCAGATCTTGTGCTTATTGTTTTCAGGATGTCAGACTTACGGATCAGTGATGAAATATATAAATCCTCCCTTTAACAACACTGTGACCTGTTGTGTAAATCAGGTGTACTCAGCACCTCCACACACCCCCCCCCTCACCCCCCAACAGGTCAGGTATGCAGGATATCCCATCTTCAGCACAGGTGGCTCTGAGCCACCTGTGCTGGAGCAGGGTACTGATTGAGCCACCTGTGCTGAAGCAGGGTACTGATTGAGCCACCTGTGCTGAAGCAGGAATATCCTGAACACCTGACCTGTTGGAGGGGCTTGAGGACAGGAGTTGAGCCCCCCTTGTGTAAATCATGCTCAGTTTTTGACATACCAAAATTAACATCTCAGCATTTCAACCTCCAAAGGCTGATAAAATCATAACACTTTCCACATAATAATAATAATTAAAGAAGGAAAAGGTGCAAGCACTTTGTAGGGCACTTAGGGGATAAATGTGCCTTAATAATGTTTAATCGTTTGCTTCATGACTCCCTTGTGTGAGATCCAGATACCTTCAAGGTTGAGAAGAGTAGAACTACACCTACTTGCTGGGACAGTTGCATCTCTGGGGTGGCCTTGTTTCAAGTTATCGAACCTCACATTAACGCATTTATTAGTAGGAGGTCACTTTGCAAAACACTATTCATAGCTGTTAAAGCAGCAGTCCAAGCTGCCGTTTGCCCCTCTGCCCCCCTTTTAATATGTGTATCAATACAATCCACACAATGATGTGATTAGCTATATTGACGATTGATCCGTTTTCCTGTGACCGATTGGCAAAGATTCGACTCGGGGGTTCACTAAATGTCTGTCAGTGCAGCAGAAGAGGACCAAAGATGCAAAGTTCTGTGGGGAAGATCATGTGACCATGCAGTCACTAGATACAATTGGTACACTGCTAGAGAGAGGGCATGGCTAAAAAAGGGGTTTGCCAGAGCCTGTTTCCAAAGTGGAAGGGGATGTAACTATGTAAATGGTTGCTATGGAAACAAAAAATGCTTGTTACATTATAATACATTAAAAATTTCATTCAGAGTTGTTTTTTTAAGAAATGCTACAAGTATTTTCTCATAGTAAAGAACTGATTTCTTAAAATATACACATGTAGGATATTGCTTGGTCTGCAGCTTTTAAGGCAGTGTCAGAAAAGTGGGGTGTAGTATTTTTCAAATTATACAGTAAATGTAGATATGACAATGACATTCACAACACATTGCATACCTAAAATTCTGGAAGTCCCATTTTGTACCCCTCTATAACTTTTTTTTTAATGTCTAGTCATACCTAAAATAAAAACTGAAAAAAACAAATATATTGTGCTCTAGAATGAAAAAATGTGTAAGTGATTTTGACATAATGTAATAGCATTCACAAAAGTGTCACATGAAAAGAACTGCGAGAGTGAGAAGACACAAAGAACTTTCCTTGTGAATGGAGTGTTTGCAGCTTTTCATATGGATGACTCAACATCACAGATCTAAAGAAATTGAAAAAGAGAAGAAAATCGCAAAACCCTCATTGTGTAGTATTTAAAATGTGTTTTAGTGGTAAAAAAAAGGGGGGGGGATAATAAATGCACACAAAAAGGACATTCAAATAAGCATAGTTTGTATAAAAACCATTTGGAAGTAATCTCCAAGGCAGACTCTCGCATCGGCACTTGAGTAGGATGGACGTCTGTGGAAGGCAGGTAGCGGTATGGTCACTGAAGCAGTGTAGACGCAGGTTTCTGTGTAGGTAGCTCCCGATACAGGTCCTAGGAGCGCACACCACCTCGCTCTGCTCAAACGAAAGGCTGCAGGTGGAATCACACTCGGAATCTGAACGTGTCCAGCTCTGGAACGCTCACAGATGCCGTCAGATCCAGCACTCGTCCAAAGCGGACAGACGGGCAGATCCGGGCAAAGTCTTATTATAAAAGGTCAATAACTAGCCGTAGCAACCCAGTTAGATTTGGGTGCAATAGGAGGCAAAACTAAATCCAACGCATTTCGTAGCATAGCACTACTTCATCCTGGTCCATCCTGGTCAGGTGCTGATGCGAGAGTCTGCCTTGAAGATTATTTCCAAATGTTTTTTTTATACCAACTATATTTATTTGAACGTCCTTTTTGTACATGCATTTATTATTCCCTTTTTTTTTTACCACTAAAACAAAAAAAAAGTCATCTCTTTATTTGTATTTTCACAAACATATCAATTTTAAAAGATAGCAGATATATTGTCACCTATAGTTAGCTCTTAACATAGATTAATAATACTGTGTTGTACATTTAGAGCTAGCAAATTATAGTAGAGGGATACATTTTAATAACAGGAAACATACTGTATAACATGGACTAAGGGACACACATATAAACCAGGGGAGGGGATAGGAGTAAAAAAAAGGGGTGGGTGATGTCACCACGTATTATAAACATCTCATCTTCAATCCAACATATCAATATACTAAAACAAATTGGAAATACTACACCATGAGGGTTTTGCACTTTTCTTCGCTTTTTCTAAAATAGACACTACAACGTATTTTTCAGTTCCAATGAGCTTTTTCCATTAAACTTGAAGAGTTCCTACTGTATGCAGCCAGTCTGACGTAGAAATCTTGAATTTCTTGCATTCTGCTCTGCATAGCAGCTTCCTAATGTCTGAGGGCAGAAGAAACAAGCAAAAGGCTTAAAGATAAACTGAATTGCAAATGTGGAGAAAGAGTATAAATGGCGGAGACAAGGACTGAGCCTCATACTTATTTATGACCAAAGCATATAGGTGCCCTAAAGATACTGTATACATATACTACAGTACATGTGTATTCAGGGAAACTGTGACAGGGTAAATAAAAGCCACCAGTTATATGCCTGGAAAACCTATGTCTAGTCTCCAGTGCAGCACTGACTAGGTTAACTTCAGCTGGGAACCTCAGGACAATTAGTTGGATCCCAGCTGCCTAATCAAGGTGTGTTAAAACCCAGGCTGTAGACACATGGAGCCTGGCTGTTGAGGAGAGAGGAGTAAGCTGCTAAAGATTACTGAAACAAGGTCTGAGTAGCAAAGTAGTTGAATTGTGAACTGTCTGTCCCCTGCATAGAAAAGGGTAGCTACCTTATATATAAACTGTCTGCTAAAGAGAAACTGTTTTGTTTGGTTTGCTGAAGAAAAAGCCATTTTCGTTTGTTGCTGAAGAAAAGGCCATTTTCGTTTGTTGCTGATGAAAAGCTATTTTTGTTTTGTGTGCTGTATATCTTTTAAGGCTAAATAAATAAGCCTTGTCAAGAAACCCACGTGTGTAGTTGCATGTACCCTGCTACAGAAACAATCAGGGCTTCTGTCTTTTCTCATAAATTGATTAGTTTCACACACAATAATATTCTTTATTGATATCATGTCTTCATTAAAATCAGATTTGCCCATCTGCAAATAGGTTGATCATTATACATAAAATAGACTTGATATACTATAGCAACTGGAATAAGATCTTTTCATGAGAGAAGAGAAACTCTTGTAGCCACTATTACAGTAACAATGGCTCTGTTCCTCATCAGCTTCCAACACTAACATAGATATAATGCTCACAGGGTTGAACAAAGGCAAGGTAAACTCAGCCTTCCACCATTCTGTGGTAGGAGTATATGGATGAAATAAGTCCCAACTAATAATTATGCATACGCTTATAAGATGCAAAGTGAGTTAAATAATTATCCATTTAAAATACAAAGAGTAATTAGTGTGGTATTTCAGAGCTCAAACTTCCTGTAGTTAGCTCAAATAATTGGTTTTACATTTGATCATGTTCTGTATGACAGCATTACGTTTTGCTATTTTGTGTCTACATACAGTACAGTAGTTTAAATTAGAATTGTATTGTATGTCTTTAATTATATAGCGCCAAAAGTGTACTCAGCGCTTCACAAAGAATACAGTACAGGGAATTATAATTATACAAGTGCTGCAAAATCAGACAATAGGAAAGGAAATCCCTGCCCCGAAGAGCTTACAATCTAAGAGGTTTATTGGGAAACTTACAGAGACAGCAGGTGAGGGAGTAAGTGCTGTA
The DNA here is from genome assembly GCF_040206685.1 of Ascaphus truei. NCBI lineage: Eukaryota > Metazoa > Chordata > Amphibia > Anura > Ascaphidae > Ascaphus > Ascaphus truei. Next base: position 52,214,027 of record NC_134490.1, on the reverse strand, counting down.
GATAGTAGTGCTTGGTCACAATGGGTGGTAGGAGTGTGGAATATTAGCCATGAGGGCAGGCTATTGGGATGCTTGATTTGTGGGGTAAAATTTAAGGAAGGTCAGTGTTAAATGAAAAGGTTAACACCATTTACAGGGGAAGAGGTGGCAGGGAGGCATGAGTGAGATCAGGTGTGTACGTCTGGCTTCAGGCTTAGGGAAGATCCCCAGCAGCAGGAAGGAGTAGATAGAGGGTGTGAATAGAGGATTTGTGTGGGTGTTTTTTATTGAGGGGTAAATAAGTTGTTGGGAGAGAGGTGTATAAATAATGGTGCAGTGGGGAGTGGAGATGTTGTATAGAACAGAAATGCTCACAAAGGAGTGAGGAAACAGTAAACAGAAAAAGAAATAGGGAGGGCATAGTGAGATGCAGGAGGAGAGAGTTCCAAGGTACTGGAGGATAAAAGTGTACACATAAATCACAGATGTTAAAAGTTAATGTCTCACAGTGGCAACGTTGTAATGACACAAACATCCATTTAGAGGGCTAAGTAAGGGGAATTTAATAATTAAAGCGATTAAAAAAAAATGCATCAGTCCCTTAAAGAAGGGACTATCATTTGAGTATTTTATTCCCTAATGTTACGATTTGAGAAATACTGAAGACGGTTGATTGCTATTTCTAGTACAAGTTTAATAACAACAAGACACACCAACTGTTATTTAACTATAGACCATTTCATATAATCCAATGTTCCTGGCCCATTGAGAGCTTGGGGAACTAGCAAAGGAACAAGCTAAAAAGTAGCATTGTAATAAATGGAATATGAATTTGCTATCCTCACCCATCACATTGTAAATCCGGTCTTTAAATCAATCAAATATGTTTTCTTTTTGGATCACTCTGCCAGAGGGATATTGCAAACATTTCTGGAGTTGAACGACTGATTCTGCAAAATTTGAGCAGATGGAACTAAATGTGCACACTCTGCATCTTCATATCTAAAGGCAACTGCTTGATGGCCAAAACTATAACCCCCCTCCCCCCCCCCAACTGCATATCCATCAGTGTCATTTAGTTGTGTACAGAAAAGAGGGACAGCGGGTTAAATGTAATGTCCATGTACCAACCCCCAAGGGTTGCCATATAGAACACACGAGATGCCAGCCTGACCATTGTGTCAAAGCAAATTGGTTATTCATATCAGCAACAGCAACAAGACAAGCTAATGGGCTTTTGACATATATCTCTTATGACTTGTACTAAGTCATGTGAAAAATAGAGACATTAATTGGGAACTAAGCCACAAAGAAACTTTTCACAGCAGTAACATTGACCTGTTTTTGGCATTATTTTTATAACAAGCTGAAGTATTAAGCGCCAAGATGGGGTTTCGGAGGAACAATGTTATAGCAAATAAAGCATGTTTGTATCCTCACATTCTGTATGAAGGCCAGGGTCACATCTCATATTAGCTTTTACCAGTTTGCTATTCTTATTGGTCATGTTTTATTGCACATTAATTGTAATAAATTGGTCCTATTTATCAAAGTTTATAAAATGTGCCTATTTTGTCTTTTTATACAATATATTTTTGTTTTATGTATGACAGAGACAAACCAGAATGAAGTAAAAAGAGTATTAGTAATAATAATAATAATAATAAAGTGGTTAATATTTATTAATGCAACATTTCGGTTCAACACAGTAGACCTTTCTCAAGATTTGTCTTTTTATATCATACTTGTGTTCTACTGTATGTCTGACATAAACAAACAAACCAGCTGCTATTGTATTACTGTATCTTCTATTTAACATTGCGATACCTTAAGGAACAAAGTAATTCAAATAGCAAGGGCATATTTAAAGAGTTAAATCTGAATGACTAGTACCTTTTACATAAATCTGATTATTATAAGTATTTCATGTAGCTTGGTAAACGGAAACTTCCTTCTGCTTTGTATGTTTGTGAAACGGGTAAACAGCAAGTTAACCCACCAGGCGCTCAGAAAGCATGGCTGCAGCTGTGAACTGGTGCTTGAATAACAGTTAATGTTGGTAACGAGCGCCACAGTCCCCCAGTGTAATCTTCACAAATGTAAATCTCTGCAACTGGCTAACCATAAGCACAATAAAGTTAGAGAAAACATAGAAGTAGATAACTTACAGCTGGGGGATGTAGAGAAGTGGCTGGTCTATCCTCCGGTATGGAAATGCTGCATGTCCCTCTGCTAGCAATGTGTCTTGACGACTTGATCCTCTCAGCCCGCCAGCACTTTCTTCTGCCGCCAACCCTACATCCGCTCGATCGCGGTGGGTGGTCACCTGACCGACGGCAGTGCCGGTGTATCCGGGTGTAGCAGGGGGACGCAGGTGCACCAGACGCAGCCCGGCGTGCAGGCAGCAGGCACTGGAGTACTGGAAATCCTCCCAGGGGAGGTGTAGATGCCGCACAGCCGTGGAGCAAGAACTTCAGAGAAGGCTGATCAGTGATTCATAAAAAACTTTAATGAGACAAAGTGCAAACGGATCCTCTTTAGGATCTAAGTTCTTGCTCCACGGCTGTGCGGCATCTACACCTCCCCTGGGAGGATTTCCAGTGCATTGTATGTTTAGTTGAGATGGGCAATTTCTTTTGGCGAATTTTGATCCGCAGCGGTCGGGTCATTTGGTCCGTGGATTTCAGCGGATCAATCCCATAAAGGGCGATTCGTGTTTTGCGGATTTTTACATTATTATTACCATCACGCTCCGCGTATGGGATGCTTATACAAACATACTTAAATAACATAAAGCAACTCATTCACCCGAAGTAAACAGGTTGAATGTAAAACATAAAACTATGCTATTGATGAACTCTTTTGTACCAGGTGATCAGGCTATAGGTCTATCAATAATAAATGACATAATGAGGCCAATATAAGTGTCACACGGGATTTATACGACATCTTTTGGAAACTGGACTTTTAAACACTATTTTCTTTTTAGTACTGTATATCCAGAAGTCACATTGTTTTCCAAATTGTTCTCTGACATTTTCAGTATTTAATGCAAGAAGGAGTAGCTATTAACCACATGTTGGAGGGCACCCATCTATTAAGAAAACCTATCCCAGACTAATACCCAGGAAGTATTTGATGTTAAGAATGTACCAGTTCCTTTCCATGATCTTACAATTGTAGACTGTTCCATTTGGGATTTAATTATAAAGGACACAGGGATTGAGTTATGGCTGGCAATAATGGTTTGTGGGAGCAGTAAATTAAAGTCAGAATATCCCACTTCAGCCATTACTCACTACTTTGGATTGTATTGCAAATTATGTTTGCGAACATACTTTTCACAGTAAAGAACTATGGAGACATACAGTATATACATAGATGTACTGTTTTGCTTAACTAAGGAAGGAAGCAAACGTATTTCAGAAGATCTCTGAACAGAACCAGGATCATACAAATGCACAATTATTTAGTGCATCTCAAATATTGCAAACCTCAATAACAAAGTTTTGCAGATTGTATGTATGTATGTCTTTATTTATATAGCGCCATTAATGTACATACTGTAGTGCCGACAAGTATTCTAAAACAAATATGGGGCAATCACCAACAAGACCCAGGTACATGCTGGGTACATGCTGGGTACATGCTACAACATTTCAGTGACATTTCTGCAGACAGACTAATGGCCCATCAGATTAACAGTGGGGGTCCCTGGCAGTCCCATTCAAATTGAATGGGACTGCCAGGGCCGCTGCTGTGTTAATCTGATGGGCCATTAGTCTGTCTGCAGAAATGTCACTGAAATGTTTGCAGCATGTACCTGGATCTTGTTGGGGATAGCCCCAGATTTTCCAAGGCAAGTTTAATGCAAGTTTTAGAATACTCGTCGGCGCACCTGTACATGTAGCGCACTTCTCCCCCCACCCCACCCACAGAATACAAGACATTCACGGAGTTTAGAGGCAAAAGGCAGGAGGGAGACAGGTCGATAGTTAGAAAGACAGGTAGGGTCAAGCTTGCTGTTTTTGAGTAATGGTATGACTGCTGCATGTTTGAAGGAAGAGGGAAAGGTACCAGAGTAGAGGGAGGAGTTAAAAATGTGTGTGAGCCTAGGGATTATAGTAGGAGCAAGAGGATTTAGGAGATGGGAGGGATTGGGGTCAAGAGGGCAAGTAGTAGAGGGAGAAGAGGAGATCAGCAATGACACATCCTCCTCTGTGACAGCAGATAAAGAGTCAAGGAAGGCAGGAGGAGAGTTAGGAAGATGTGTAGGATGGGAGGAGGATACAGATGGTATGTCCTGAAATATGGATTCCACCTTTTCCTTGTCCTAGTCAGCAAAGTCCAGATTAACATTTGTATTAAAAAGGGGATATTTATTTATTTTATGTATAAAATGTTTTACCAGGAAGTAATAAATTGAGTTACCTCTCATTTTCATGTATGTCCTGGGCACAGAGTTATGATGACAAATACATGGTTATATTGAAAAAAATCATACCAATGTAAAGCAATACATCCAGGCCCTTCATAATTTGGTTTGACCATTCATACCAAAGTGTCAGATATACTGTAGTCACTGATTGGCAAGTGTAATTGTTTTTTTATGGGGACATACTTTCTCAGCCTCCATATTTGATCATCCATTTATGGCTAGTATTAGATGCCATTCCCTGAAGCTGGAGGGTGGCAGGCTAAGAGGAAATGTGAGGAAGTACTTCACTGAAAGGCTGTGGATTTGGGGAATAGCCACCCAGCAGACATGGTAAGGGGCTAATAAAGTACGGGAATTCAAACATGCTTGGGATACATGATAGAGTTATCTTAAATAGGGAAGAAAATCAGGGATAAAATAGGGTCTGAATTTTTACAACAGATAGGAAAATGGGCACGTGGGTTGTATCTGCCATTAAATTCTATGTTTCTATGTGTGGTTACAAGCAGGCATATAATTGCCTATTACAGGAGGACTTTTCCATGCCACTTAAACCCATGGTTATATCATATTCACTCGTACTGTATCTCAGCATTTTATTATCTACTATAATTTGTTTATCCCATTTAAAGTCTTGGAAGGTCTATATTAACTGCGTGTTAGGGTATCAACCGTATTATCTCTCTATCTCATGTAAGCATTGTCATATTACTCACATTGTCCTGAGGATACTGACTGATGTGTATAAAAGTTCACAGTTCTGGACCAAAACATGCATTTTGACGGGAAAATCTTTTTTCCCGTGATTTGAGGCTGTATTCAAGTTTAAAGGCTGAATTCACTAAATGACTGTTTATGTTTAGGAAATTAATACTGTTCATAATGCTATCAGTGCAGCAGTGCATTAGTAACTAATATAGTTACATACTTTATATAGTTAGATACTTAAACAAGAAAAATAAAACCATGTAAAGCTACAGTAACTTTTAGAATATGGTAATGTGTTTTATAAAAGAGAAGTAATTGTAACCCAACTTTATGGCTTCCTGTAAAAAATTATGTAAATGTGAATGCACTTTATGGTAATTTTTCTCATATTTTAGAACATGCTCTTAAATGTTTCATTGCATAGGCAATATGCAGCTTGTTCTTTTATAGGCTGATAATTGTACAAATGAAAAATAATAAATACAAAATGTAATATACAGGGTGTTAGTGAGGGAGTCTCCGTGGGTCAGTACAATTACAAGAGATGTTTAGTACAGACATAAACAAAACTGATGGGAGTTAGAGGGGAGATTCAGTAATTACAGATCATAGCAAGACATGCAAGAGGGTAACTAGAGGGGCAAATTAAGAGTGTATAGACAGTAGAGTATATAGAGAGTATAGATTATGTATGGGCTCTATTCATTCAACTCCAATATTGCCAAAGCAAAATTGCCTTGAAACAGGTTGGTTAAAATAATGTATCAATCAAGCTGATCTTTGTCTTATACAATAATAATGTAGAACAAGCAAAATACGTGTTTGGAGCCATATTTAAAACCAGAGACATAACATAAAACACAGACAAAGCTCAGTGCACATCCAGAAAAACTTATATACGGTACAGTGCCTAAATATACATGTATAAATAACTAATAAATAAAATGGTCTTTTAGTTTAACATTTTGGCCAAATTGTTGTAAGCCCTTGAGCCAAACTTCACGGCAGATATGTTGTGGGTATTTTGGAGGTTCAATTTGAGCTTGTAGGTGTTCTGTATGTTTTTTTGGAGCCATATAACACATTAGAGTGATCATAATCTGAGCTCGAATAATGCAATAGTGAGAATGAACATAGCGCTGTATATACAATAATAATATCATATACAGTAATATAACATGTTCCCAAAATTGGGCTACTTCCTTGTGTCTTCAGAGTTTGAATGGGGGCAATCTTGGCACTTAGTCCAATAAGATAGACCAAAGCTTCTGCTACTATAAGCACTTAATCAACATGTGTTTTGGCAAAAATGTTCCCGGAGGCGTATATGCATTGTCCAAATTAAATGAACATAAACTCGCATTGTGCTTCAAGTTACCAGTTTCATGTGTACAAAAGAGCTGTACCATTTTAAAACGTTTGCTACATACCATTATTTCTTTAAAGAACGCACCTGTAGTACCACTAAAAATAATCACGCCTCGTAATAAATATTCAGTTCTCCATGACCAAGTCAGCTTCTAGAACTTTGCACTACTTTTTACTCCAACAACAAATATATCTTTTAAAAAAATTCAGTACATCGATATATTAGCCAGTAGATATAATGAGCTGTCAACAGACTGTTCCAGCTAATTAATAGAACTAATCATGCTAGCGTATTCTTTGTGTCTTGCTATGTAATTAATTTCAATAGCTAAAATGAAAATCCGTTACCAAGTAATGCTTTTTATATCTCCTAAGGAACATGTCATTAAAAAAAGGTATTCTATGGCTGTTAACAACTGCTGTTGGCATGTGTCTTCGTGTGATCAAAACAAGAAACACACATCTAAATTGGTGCATTTTATTTAAATTTTTTAGGCACAGAAACGGAAGTCAAATAATTCTGTAGACGAACAACTTTGTCTTGCTGAGGTAAGAGTTTTCTTTGCTATGTGCTTAAATTTAATATACAAATATGTTTGTTTTTTTATAGCGCCAGCCAGCTACAAAAGGGTTTACAATTTTTACAACAAAACAGTGAGAATACAGGAAATATACTGTACTATAGATGGGATAAGTGCATCAAGACATAAATGCAAATGGGAGAAAGGAGTCCCAGCGCCCAAAGAGCTATGAGTAAATTTGAGTACTTTGGCTACAGTGTATAAGAGCATATTTTATTTTACTGAGCAAATGCTTTATTGGACACGTGAGTTTTCATTTGGGTTTTGAAGATAGAGAGAAGGTGCCGGGCGAACGTTACGAGAGGGGTGCAGCATGGGAAGAAGGTTACAGGCATGAGAGAGCTGTAATGACCCAAGTGGTAGAGGAGAGCTATAGCAAGAGATTAAAGCTGAAATATCGGAAGAGAATTTTGTAGTGAATGCAAAGTGTAATTGGGAGCCAGCAGAGACTGAGCAAGAGGAGACAGAGGTTATCCTCACAGCAGCATTTCAAATACCTTACATAATATTCCAACAAGTCAGGTTTTAAGGATATCCCTGCTTCAGCACAGGTGGCACAGTCAATGATTGCGCCACCTGTGCTGAAGCAGGGATATCTTTAAAACCTGACCTATTGGTGGCCTTTGAGAACTGGAGTTATCCACCTCTGGATTTAAGGGTAGAAAGATGCATGGCAGGCTCTTGTCTGGTTATGTTCTTAAATTAAACTCTACTTTTGTATGTTCATTGCCCCTAGGAGCCTCATGGCCATTTATTTGTACAGAGGTGGCAAAAAGGCATTTGTAGTTTTCTTTTCATTATGTACTTGGGTAACATTATATTTTCTATGACAGTGCCCCCCCACCCCCCACATATTTTACCGTAGCTACTAGGCAATTACCCTTTCCCTATCTAATAGTGTATCTGTCTCGCTCTCTGTGGCCCAACTCCACAAAGCTTAATTAAGTCACTTCACATGGTATTAACCTGACTTATTGTCACATTGAGACTAATGGTGCATCTGAAAAGGACAATAACATATTGTTAAGTCATTTCTTTCTCCCTTAAAGAGTACCATGTTAACTATAATTGACTTTAGTGATGATGACATGCAAATGATTTGCAAATGAGGCATTATAATGACATATCCACTAAAGTCTGTTAAGGGTAACTCGGTTCATTTAACGTTAGGTTATTTAATCCAGGGGTGATCAACTCCAGTCCTTAACCCTGCCAACAGGTCAGAATTTCAGGATATCCCATCTTCACCTCAGGTGGCTCAATGGAAGACTGAGCCTCTGATTGCGCCACCTGTGCTGAAGCAGGGACTGATTGAGCCACCTATGCTGAAGCAGGGATATCCTGAAAACCTAGCCTGTTGGGGGGCTTGAAGACTGGAGTTGAGCACCCCTGATTTAAGCTGTACCTAAACTTGGTGTTACTCCTACTCAGACAGGGAACAATGCATTTGGTAGTGTCTTGGTGTAACACAACAGTTAGGCATAATTTAAATAACATAGCATTATTTCCGGCAATATTTCCCTCTCCTCTCCCTGTCAACTTAAGCAAAAGTCCTATTTTGAAGAACTAGAAACACGAATACTGGCATAACATTACACTATTGGAGGACATTGCATGGTTATGCGTCAATAACATAAAACCTATGCTAATGAGACGTAGGATGGCTTTTGTTTTTGCCTAAAATTAGTTTTGAGGATACCATGTTAACTCAGGGATCATAACGTCCTTAGATTAATATTTGCTTCTGCTATTCTGAATCAGTTTTTTAGTACAAGTATCAATGTCTTCCCTGTATTGAAATATTTGGTTATAGTTTATAATAACAACTTGTCAATAAAGTCTCCTTATATTTATTTTGAGGAAGTTGGAGAAAGACCATCTCCAAACTAAATCAATTCCATTCCAAACCCCAACTGATTCTGATCTCCACTTCACATGTGTGGATGACAAGCCGACTGCTAGATATTTCTTATAGGTTTTGGTAATATCTGGTTCAATAATTGTGCAAATATTATTATTCCTTTTATTTAATCATGTGCTAAGGCTAAGAGCTATCCTGAGGACCTCATTATATCTGCCATCTTTGTTAGAAGCATATTGGTTTCACCAATTTATAGGCGTCATGTTACAATGTAAGCCCCCCTCTTTGATATCTAATTTTTGTTCTGTCTCTTCTAGCAATCACTTGGGAAAAACAACATTGTGGGGAAATCTTCAAGTGAACATATCTCAACCGGCAATTCTTCTGGATGCCCTCTTGGTCCCTCCACACTGCTTTTCATAATGGCAACAACACACTCGTTACTCCTAGCCTTGCGTTCTTCTCTAACATTATAGCCAACTGCTGTTCAAGGACCTGTATAAAAAAAAAAGTATATATATATGATTAATATTATTCACTTTCCTACCCTCTCATGTTCATCCGATATTCCAGTTCCAGAGGCTGAACACACTCATCTGGAATTCAACAGAGGAAAACCAAATGCTTTTTGTGGTATTTAGGGGGCTGTGTAATTACCTGCTGCAGTGCTACATTCCAAACCCAAAAGTCTTCTGGGCATGCCATGTGTTTTAAAGAGAAGTATGTACATTTGTCTGTTGATAAACTGTTTTTTTATGTTTACCCATGTCCTTACGTAGAAAAGGAATCCTTATAACTATTATTTATACTAAGCTTTTTTATCGTTTTATTTCTTTCCTCAAAATGAACGTTAAATTCAAAATTAAAGGATGCCAAGTGTTGATATTTACTTCTCCAATATATGTTTTGTGAAAGCAGGTAGGGGGGGCTCTTCAAAGGTTGCCCACCTTTGGTCAGTGATTATCTATGTTGAGTTCTTTGCCTCCTTTCTCTTTGGTACTGTGAAGTGTTTCTGCAGTGTCGTCAGCATCTACTGTAATAGACCTGCAGCTCGAAAACAATTTTGAGCTAGACAAAAACCTACTCCCAAAAGTAGCGGAATCTCAGAGGTGTTACTTTTCCTGCCATGTGGAAGAGGCTTGGAAGGACTGCTATTTTGTATGGCATGAAGTGTACATTACAATAAAATCAGAACACGAAACTCTGTTAAGTCACAAATGGATGGTACATTTTGTTACTTACATTGTAATTGTTTACGGTTTTGGCCTTCATTTGTTTGATACCAATTGACTAACGTGTGTTTTGTGCAAAAATGTTTTTCAATGCCTATATCTCCATAGTTGTTGCCATTTTTCTATAGGTGGATTTTTTTTATTTTTACATATTTCACATTGCAGCTTACAAATGCGTAACAAGTGAGTGCCTCTAATAATGCGTGTCTGTGCAGACAGGCTTTTTCCTTTGTAATTTGTTCCTCACACTTGTACAATGTGGCAGAAAGTATCATCTGAAGCAGAAAACGGTCATACATTTATATGAAAAATATGGAGATAATCATGTAAGCCAAGGGTGGCCAACTCCAGTCCTCAAGGGCCACCAACAGGTCAGGTTTTCCAGATATCCCTGCTTCAGCACAAGTGGCTCAATCAGTGACTTGGTTGTTGACTGAGTCACTGATTGAGCCACCTGTGCTGAAGCAGAGATATTCTTAGAACCTGGCCTGTTAGTGGCCCATGAGGACTGTAGTTAGCTACCCCTGCTATAAGACATCTGCTGGGCACTAAAAGCAGAAGACATGGTGAAATGGTTTATGATTCTCTACATTACAAGATTTTGCTTTCTGTTCTTGACTGTTTCAGCACACAAATTAACAGATTGACTACAAAAGCATTTTTTAAGTATGTTTAGACCAAACAACACATGTACACATGGAAAACTCAAGTGATGTGTTTGCCTTAATGAAGCATGATTGCATAACGCTGCATAAAGATAAATAAGGTATATTTCATAGATTTACACATTTAAAACAGATTTGGCATAGATACTTTATCTTGGTTAATCATGTTTTTTTAGTACAAGGTGCACCTCTCACAGCCACCAAAGTAGATCTAAAAAACAAATAAATAACATCCTTGCTGTGAAACCCTTGGGTAGCCAGCGCACTAAAAACACATTGATTCATTGTATTTTCTTACATGATATGCTTCAGCGCCCATGTGTATTGTGTGCCTATGAGTAACAGAGCATCTGATGGCAACAACCAAAGCAGATGGATTCACATATTTTAGTTTCATGAAGTAACAGAGGAGGAGGGGGAGTAGGGTTGATGCGTTTTATTGGACCAATAAGTAGTTGATATGTTACAAGCTTTCGATCCTCTCAGGGTCCTTCATCAGGTCTTACACCTACCCTGAGAGGTTTGAGAGCTTGTAACATATCAACTACTATTGGTCCAATAAAAGGTATCATACCCCCTACTTGCTCTCCATCCTGTCATACTACTTGGAAGAAAGACCAACACGGCCCCCCACCCTTCTTTGCATATCTTAATTTCCTGAGAAGATATCTAGAGACGATTTCTCAGTTTAGGTTACTCTAAATATAAAGCAGTTTGTAGCTGGTTGACTCATGGAACTACTAGGCCCCATATATAATACTTAGTTTGTAATCTGATCACTTTAATGTCATGTAGCCTAAAAACTACATCTTCTCAGTGTTGTTAAAAACACTTTGGCAAAAGCTATGTGGGGAACATGGGGCATCCAAAATACTGCAGACGCATTTCTGGGCAAGCAATATCAAACCTAGCATATCTTTTGCTAGGTTTGGGATTACTTTGCGTATAGTACACCAATCATTTTCGAATAAACATGATTTATTAGAATCTCAACTTAGTATCTACATTACACCTTTCGAAAAGTTCTAGAGTTGAATTTAAAATGTCCAGCCAACAAAATAATTTTATCAAACAAATGTACTTCTCATTATAAAAACATAGTTTGATTTAAGAAATTAGCCTATTCACATTTTTTCATTGACTTCGTCAATCCCCATGAACCTGGTAGGATATTAGTTTCCAAAACAAAGGCTTGGACTTATGTTGGGGAGAGCAGGTTACTGCTTTGGGAACCAGAATAAGGAGTTTAATAGAATTTAACCTCAGTTAATTTGTTATATTAGGGGTTCAATGCTCAGTTTTTCTTTAAACTGGAGACCTTTCAGAACTCTAGAAATACAGACCCAAATTGGGGTCTTCATCTATTTTTCACGTTCACTCTGTCCTCTGAACTCGACTTTTTACTAGTGACAGAGTCAAACCTGCAAAAAAAAACCTCCGCTATTGGTAATCATGGGCAGTTATGTAATGGGAAAGTGGAGAAGGTATTTTTGAAGATCATTTAATCACTAATATTTGTTTAGAACACTTTAATTAGAAGAAGTGATACCCAGCATCATACTTTGAAGTATATTCTACAAGCATGTTGGTTTTCTCGATGACAAATGGTCTTAAACAGGAACCGCAGGCTTAAATCCCAATGTATAGCCTTTATGTACAGGAAATGTGTCTGCTGGTTGCACTGTTAGTGCCATTAACTATATCAGTGTTTTGATTTAACGTTACTGCAGTAGCGCATTCCTAAGCAATGCGTTGCCATCTTCCATATCATGGTAAGGATTCAGGCCCATATGTCTAGGCAGCGCTAATCCGCGAGACATCTTCCAGAGCCAGATAAGTGAATAAACCTTAAGGTGTCTTATAGAGCAGCATTGCTTAGTAAATATGGTCTAAGTCTCTTAGCCAAAATGTAAAAAAAAAAAAAACCATGAATCCCAGATCTGTGATCTACAAACTGCATTATTATTTGATTTTGTTGGAAATAATGCACATCTTGTAACAGAAGTACTTAAACCAGGGTCATTCGCCAAATCATTCACTTATTTTTTATTATTAGTGATTATTAATATTATGATGTTAATTGCTTTTAATAAAAGTGTACAAAACTATTACGTTTCTGTTTCCTAAATATTATTCGGTTATTTATCATTGAAAGAAAATGTGTGAGCAGTGCATATGTAATTTATGGGGGACTTGTGTAATGGTCTGCTTTACTTTGTCAGATTCACTTAAACTATTGAATGGTCTGCCTGCTCCTGCTGACTGCTCCTAAGGTTGGGCGTGAGATTGTCGGCGGGAAGCGCGGGGTTTACAAAGGCCCCCCGTGCTTCTTGAAGGCACTTAAATTATATGCCGGGGAAGCGGCGAAGACCTCTGTAAACTGCACTTACCTTGGCTCAGACGGCTCCTGGAGACGTCGCCATGGCAACGCGAAGTCAAATGATGCAGCGGCGTCACACCGCCCAGACGGCGGAGCTGAGTTAAGAGGTGGGCAGGGGGGGCACAGAGAGGGGAACCGGCAGGGGGCGCATGGAAAAAAGATTGCGCTCCCCTGTCCTAAGATATGCTCCTAAGGCAGGGGCGCGCAAACTTTTTTTGCGGCGCCCCCTCCCCTCCTGCCTTACCTCCGTTGGCTGCCCCCCTCCTTACCTCGCACAGCATCAAAAGACGCTGCAGAGTCGTTATTTGACGTCACGTTACCAGGGCAACCGTGACATCACATGACCCCGTGGCATCATTTGATGCCGCGTTGCCATGGTCACGCGTCCTAAAGCCGGCAGAATCCCGGTAAGTAGGAGGTTACAGAGGCCTCGCGCGGTCACCCGGCATTTCATTTAAATGCCTTGGGAAAGAGTGTGGGATCTCTGCAAACGCCTGCACCAAAAAAAAAAAAACTTGCGACCCCCAGTTTGCACACCGCTGTTCTAAGGTATGCTCCTGCGGTATGCTCCTGCGGTATGCTCCTGCGGTATGCTCCTGCGGTATGCTCGTGCTCTGTGGATTGCAGGAGTTTATTATCCTAGCATGAAGCACTTATGGGTTTCACAATGAAGGTGGTGAGAGGTAAGTATGGGGATCTTGTGTTAAAAATAATATTGAACATTTAATTGAGGGTCTAACCAGGGCAGATTGGAGGGGTTAATACTTCCTGGTCCGGTGCTCAAAAATTTACCCCCAGCAGAGTGAACCGAATTAAAGAGGTACAGATCGCTTGTACATTCAGCAGGAGTATTGATTATGTATATATATCATGACCTGTCCATATCAATTAGAGCACTGTGAGTTTTAACTTGTCCTGATGTCCGAATGAATCTAGGAAGCCTGATGCTGCGCTGGTGTGCAACTCAGAGCTCCCACTTCAATCGGCTCTTAGGGTTCAAATACGCATAAGATCCCACTGGCATAAGCTTCAATGCACCATAATGTGTAAAGTGTTTTAACTCATGGTCTCGTTGGACGAAGCCCCCGCTGTGCGTGCTCCCATGCGCTGATAGCAGAGTAGAGTGGTTCCCACGGTGAGAAGAAATGCCAGTGCACAGCAATACAAAGGTAGAACGGGATGACCAAAAAATTAAGTGTTTATTGAAGCTTGGCAAACATATGAAATGGTACCAAATTTCCTAGATACAGGCCCCGTTATGGGTGCCGGTATCTCCTATGCATGGAAATGTCTCGCGTCACGTGATCGGGACATTTCCATGCATATGAGATACCGGCACCCCATAACGGGGCCTGTATCTCGGGCAGCAGGGGTCCCAGACCTGAAATCAATGCGGTTCAGCTCTGGAGACCCCCGGCTATATTACTGTAATGTTTAAAATTAAATAAAACCCCCGCGATCGCCTGTGAAAGGCGTGCAGTTAGAGTGACTGATTCAGTCCTCTTACTGCGCGTCTCTTACAGACAGGCAGACCCTGGTAGGACTCACACTGCAGGGACCCTGCTGTGTTAATCCAATGGGCCATTATGTCTGCAACAGAACATCTCGCAACACGACGCGGCCTAATGCAGGATTTACCCAGGTAAATGTTCGAATAACGGCCGCTGCATCTGTAGCTCTAAATCTATCAGTCTATAATAGGCTCTATACTGTATCTCTCTCGTTCCTTCAAACTCATATCCTTTACCCAAAATATCCCACTTCTCTTTAGCACTATGGGGCCTAATCTATAAACTTCGATGAGAAACTCAGAGGTTTTTGGGCACTTTCCGAACGATTTGGCAAGTTCGCCATTCATAAAGCTTCAATTACTTGCCAAACTCGTACAGGGAGTGCATTTTCCCGTGTGGTTTCGCTCCTGTCCAAACACATCGGGGCCTATTCTAGTAACTTCGATAACGATGTGGCATGTTCCCACTGAACGGTTTGTCATTTGTGTTATCACGGTATTCAGAAAGAATCTGAAACCATCACAAACCGTGAGGTAGGGAAATGCCAATACCACTCGGCATAGCAGCAATGTGATCTCAGCCTCTCCCAAAGTTCTCCCTGCATGATCTGGCCGCAGTCTGTAAGAGCTGCATAGACAGCTGCACAGAGAGAGCCGCCTCTCCCTGCTCTCACAGGCGATCGTAGTGTTTTTATTTAAATTTGAATACTAGTGTGCAGGAGCAGGGGGTCTCTGGAGCTGAACTGCATTGATTTCAGCCCCGGGGATACCCTGTTTCCTGAGTTACAGTCCCCGGTATGGGATGCCGGTATCCCCCTGCAATGTTTAAATCTCCTGCATCACGTGACCGGGACTTTTAAATGCATAGGAGATACCGGCATCCCATACCGGGTCCTGTAATCTGTGAAGCAGAGGGACCCCGGACCCGAAATTAATGTGGTTCATTAAGAATCACGCACACGTCTTCCCTGCACCTATAACCATACAAACACACCTCCTGCCCACACCAAGAAAAACACCACACCTCCCCCACCACAAAATAAAAACCAAACCTCTCATCAGGAAGAACACACACACCTCCCCCACCAAGAAAAAAAAAACAGGCGGGTGCGGAAGTTAGGACTGACTTCCGGGCGGGCCCAGCATCCTGCAGCGGAGGAGGTAGTAGTGGAAGCCGGGCCACAGTTGGGGACTAAAACGTCTCATATGTTCCAGTTTTCAAATTGCTGCTCCAAGAGGTTTGGGGTGGCAATTTCAAGACCGGTACAAATGAGACGTTTTACTCACCTTTTCGGAACACCTCGACAAGGGCATTAAAAGCGATCAAACCGGTACATGTGGTCACTTTAAGTTGAACCCTAAAAACCCTAACCTCTAACGCTAACGCCTAAGGCCTCGGTCCCGCTGCGCTCGTTGGCGCGGGCGGCGGGTCGCGAGTTCCCCACCAGCAGGGGAATCCTCGCGAGCCGGTCCCGGTCACGGTCCCCACTGGCTGCACAGCTGATTACACGCTGTAGCGCGTCAGCCGCTGGAGACACCAGAGAATGGTGCTTTCTAGCTTTGACGCGTGACGTGTGTGGCTGTGAGCCAATGGGGAGGGGAGGCTTCGGGAGGAGGAGAGGCTTCGGGGAGCGGGGAGGAGTGTGGAGTGAAAGCAGGTGAGTGCCTTTCTCTGTGTGTGTGTCTGAGTGCGTGCCTGTCTGTGTGTGTATGTGTCTGAGTGCGTGAGTGCCTGTCTGTGTGTGTGTGTGCCCGAGTGCCTGCCTCTGTCTGTGTGTGTGTGTGTGTATGAGTGCGTGAGTGCCTGCCTGTGTGTGCGCGCGCGTGTGTGTGTGTATGAGTGCGTGAGTGCCTGCCTGTGTGTGTGTGTGCGCGTGTATGAATGAGTGCCTGCGTGTGTGTGTTTAAACTTACCTTCCAGCTCCAGCCCGAGTCCGTGGAGGGAGGGGGGGGAGAGTAGCGGGTCCCTCCGCTCAAGCCACGCCCCCCCTCCCTGTCAAACCGCCCACCTCCCGCCCACCTCCCAATCAAACCTCCCACCTCCCGCCCACCTCCCGCTCCGGCTCCCGCTCCCTACAGACCGCAGATCGCGGTCTGTGTATCTCAGCGCACCGCCTGTCAGCAGCGCAGGTGCGCTGACTCTGGGAGCGGGGCCTTAGCCTTACCCTGCGGCAAAATGGAATTACCGTGGTGAATTGTCCCACAGCAGCGGCCAAACAACAGTGGCTAATTGTTCCATTCCTGATATAAACGTTTTCCTGGGTCACACGGCACGAACCGATACTGGCATCTCTTGCCCTCTTGGAAACCTTGTCTAACAGTTTAAACCCAAATCCATGGTAGCACCCACACAGAACATCCACACTACAAAAAAGTGAGAGCGAGTTACACCTTTCCTATATATATATTTAAATTATTGACTAGCAGACTGATATTCACTGCCTGTACATGTTTGTTATGAAACCACGAGAAACAGATCATTACTGCAGGAAATCTAGTACAGGCCACTAATTGGTATGCAAATAATTTGAAGCTCAGCTCAAAAATAATTGCATTGAAAGGTAATTAAAACATCTTCAAGTTAGAATTTGTTGAAAAAACATGGACACTCAGCCTGCTGTTCATTGTAAAGATTGTCTCACTGCCTTATAACAATGTTTCATTCAGTGCTAGAGGATACACCATTTTGTAGCACAGCAAAGTAGCCTTTTCAACAAATAGAAGTTGTGTTGCACATATAGTGCATATCTTTGCTTACATCATTTGCATTTCAAAACGTCTCCTACGAGGTTGGAATAGGTTAAGTAAATATTTTCATGTTATACTGTAGGAGAAGGATTAATATTGTGAGTGAAAGTCTGCAAAATACAATCAAAGAGCTTCCTACCGAGTTATGGATTTACCCTCATGTTTATGAAAATTGGCAAATATTAAAAAGGCATATTTGCTACATTTAAATTGTCTGTATTGTGGGCTTGAGTTGAAATGTAACACATGCTGAGTTTAATTTCCTTTCCAGGATTGGAACTTTATCATATTGGTATAAAGACAGAGAGGTACATGTTTTATAGCAGTAGCTAGTTGGGTTTCTTGGAAACTGACACATGCTTAGCCATCAACATACAACTAAACTAGAAACTGGATTATTACAAGACACAAGATGAGATCGCATGTCCAGTTTTCATTTGTTCAACGGCTAGCTAGCTAAACCCTGCTAAATGTTTGATATTTGCTTCTACTAAGAGCAGCTAGATGGTAGTTCCACTATCTGCTGGCATTCTAGGTACAAACAAGTCATTAGCAGTAAGTCACGGGCAACATGACTGTGTGGGCCTGACCTCTACTGGATAGTATACAGAGTGGGTACAAGGGGTCAGGAGGTAAGGGATGGAGTGTTAGGGGGGATTGTGTGTAAGAGGCGGGATTTTGCTACTCATCTCGTGGCAGTAGGAAGAAGTGGTCCCACCTTCCTTCCCGGCGTTATTGTTAGTTGTTGGTGAATTTCTTGATTGTTATGTATGTATGTATGTATGTATGTATGTATGTATGTATGTATGTATATATATATATATATATATATATATATATATATATATATATATGTATGTATATATATATATATATATATATATATATATATATATATATATATATAAATAAATATAATCAAAAAATAAATAGATGATACCGTCCTGTGGCTAACGAAATGCTTTTATTTGTGCGAGCTTTTGAGATACACTGATCTCTTCTTCCAGTGATGTTACAATGCATTGTAACATCGCCGGAAGAAGAGATCAATGTATCTCGAAAGCTCGCACAAATAAAAGCATTTCGTTAGCCACAGAACGGTATCATCTATTTATTTTTTGATTATTGAAGCTCGGCTAACACGGTACTGATACCTCTACATGGATATATAAATATATATATATATATATATATATATATATATATATATATAAAAACAAAAGCGCAAGCTCCATAGCACGTAACTGAGTAAAAAATAAGGTACATTTATTTAAAAAATCAGCAACCCATAAGAATGTGCACTTACAGGATTTTAAACAGAACCATTCGTGGGAGAGAAATCTCTATTGTGGTCATCTGCGGTGGTAGGGTGAGTCCCAGGTTTGCAGAGTGGATGTAAACAGCCCAGGTTCACCATGAACTCCTATCCCAAATTGGCAGCAAGATAAAAAGGCATCCAATGCCTGCACGTCCTTTGCTCCCTCATATAATGGTTGCTAACACTTGAAATTACCGCCAGCCGGAGCGCAGGGAAGCCAGGGACTCCAAATACACCAACACAAACGCGATGACGCCACAGCTCTGCGCGTTTCGTCACACTGAGGCGACTTCGTCAGGAGCAACCATTGTATGAGGGAGCAAAGGACGTGCAGGCATTGGATGCCTTTATATCTTGCTGCCAATTTGGGGTACGAGTTCATGGTGAACCTGGGCTGTTTACATCCACTCTGCAAACCTGGGACTCACCCTACCACCGCAGATGACCACAATAGAGATTTCTCTCCCACGAATGGTTCTGTTTAAAATCCTGTAAGTGCACATTCTTACCGTTTGCTGATTTTTTAAATAAATGTACCTTATTTTTTACTCAGTTACGTGCTATGGAGCTTGCGCTTTTGTTTGTTTTTTGTTCATAGATTCCAAAAGTGGTTGGCTATACTACTCCCCTTAAAGCTGCAAAGACGCTCCCTGGATCTTCTATTGGGACTATATTTCTCTCTGGATTTTTTGTTTGAGTAGAACATTCAATTTTGATTTTCCTTTTTTTTTCACTATCACGTTATGGTTTGTAGATATTATTAGGTTAAATTGTGGTAATTTTAATTTATTTTAATATTTTAAATATGTTATTATCATTTATCATTTATTAGGGTTATTTCACATCCTCTTTAGCGCTACTTAATTTTTGTGTTGCCTTTGATATATATATAATGTTAAAAAAAATTGGAAACAGCGTTGAATTAAGAATTGTTTAATTCTTTTAAAGAGGAACAAAAATTTATATATGTATGTATATTTAAACAAAAACGAATAGATGATACCGTTCTGTGGATTACGAAATGCTTTTATTTGTGCGAGCTTTCGAGATACACTAATCTCTTCTTCTGGCGGTGTTACAATGGATAAAGCAATAAAGCGTTTAACTAAAAAAACTTAGCATCTTGGAATGTAAGAGTATGTGTGTATGTAAATATACATTTATAAAGTGCCCACAGTGTATACAGCGTTTTATAAAAGGTGTGTGTGGAGTGGCAGTGTATACCAATGGTGTCGATAGGAGTAGAAATGTAAGAGGGTGTTGCAATACTATTAGTGTGTGTAGATACTATGTGGTCCCTATTGGTATATAGGTGTAACAGGGTATGTCTATTCTGCATGTCTTTCCCCCTTGTTATGTAAGTTCCTGCTAGCTGCAGGCTGTGACAGGTTAATTATGTGGGTTTGTGATCCCCCCTAGATGCTCCTCTCTGGTGGACAAAAGTGAGGTGGTGACTCGTGGCCTGTGTCAGCCTATCAGGGATAGGTATAGACCATGAGCCCACCTCTTCTGCTTCCTGATGAGGGGCAGTGCCAAATTTAGTCAGTCCTGGTATGGAGGAATTAGAGACCAGTAGAGCTGTGAGTCTCTCCCATCAGGGATGAGCGTACTCACCCCCGGCCCTTGGGGATGGGGGAACATCTGATTGAAATCCAGCATATGCTCTGTACTATCTGGGGCAAGCATCATCCAGAGGCCTGGAGCCTCTGAGACCCGCATCGCTGTATGTAGAACATCTGCAGTGATGGCCAGAAATAAAAGACCCTCGTTCATCATACTCCTGTCTAAGTGTCAGTCCCTGGGCAGGAGGGAAGAAGTGTGCAATAGTGGGGACTGATCTCTGGACATCCTGGAGCCCACTACGGCTGGAGGCACTAACACCATGAGAAGAACTGAAGCCTGTCCTGATCTCCATACCACCGCAGATCAGCTCTCCTGACCCTAACAAGTACTCGCACCACACCCTAGGTAGCAGAAGCTGTATTTCTCCCACTGGGGGGTGGGGGGGGGAAGAGGGGGGGAAACAGTGCTACATAGGGATGGAAGATGTGGAATGTGATTTGCCACAGCTTGGTGGGGCGGTTGTTTCAGTATACAGACTGGGCCCATAAATATGTATACTAGCCGCGTAGGGCCACTGATGTGGGCTGACTAACTGTAAGGAATCGGGGGACACGCTCTCTACAGCAGGTCCTGTTGCCCCGGCTCCCAGCACTGCTGCACGCTCCGTGCGTTCTCCCCGCCGGCTTCTTACCTGCTCCGGTCGAGCGAGGCTCTTCTCCTCCACGGTGCATGCCACCTCCTCCCACACGCTGCCGGGGCATGCACGCGGGAACCTTACAGGGCACGCGGACCCGATCTCATTTGCCGTCCTCCCCCATGCCTGGCTCCACTCCCATCAGCTGCAGGCAATCTCCACCACTGGCTCCCACGTCAGGCATCTGAGCCTATCCCTGGGGCTGCTCATTCATGCCCCCGCTCCGCCTCTTACTCCCTTTGGTCCACCTACATATATAATCCCAGTCTGCCCTCTCCTTCCTCGCACTGCATAGTTTCTTGTGGCCCTTGCTGTACGGAGTTCTATGCCTGGCTCTCGTGTCTTGCAGCTCTCGCTCCAGTCCCTGCCCTTGTATGCTACCCTTGGATTTGATCTCGGCTCTCGTTAGGCTTCGTGTACCTCGCTACCCCCTGAATTCGGCTTTGGACCTCACTACGCTGCTCTCTCCTGTCCTTGACCTACGGCTTTCGGATCTCTACACTCGGACCTCTGGCGCCCCGGACGCGGCAAGTATCTGGCTAACCCTTTTCTCACCAGACCCGGCAATGCACCCTACCACACTCCGGACATGCCCTCACTGCTATGGGTGCATGTTTTACCCTTACCCACCTCAGTACTGGGGACTGGCCAGCTCTGCGGGCAGTTCAGCGTTACACTAACCCAGGGGTGCGCAAACTGGGGGGTGCAAGAATTTCTTGGAGGGGGCGCGGTGGTTACAGAGGCCTCGCGCTCTTCCCCAAGGCATTTAATTAAATGTCAGGAGGCATGAGACCTCTGTAACTCCTTTATCTGCTCTCTGTCGGCTCTTCAGCAACACATCGTCATGGCACCGCGGGGTCATGGGACGTCACATGCCCCACGGCGCCATTTGATGCCGAGTCCTTGGAGAGGGGGGGCACGAACACTGCAGCTGCCTGGCAGGGGGGCGCAGCTCAGGAAGTTTGCGCACCCCTGCTCTAACCCACAATTCAGATACAATGTTGCGATCTTGTGATCGTTACAGCTTGTGGTTTGGCACAGTTTCAATTAGCAGTCTAGATGATTTGTATAAGTGTCTGTGAGTTTTCTGAATTAGGTTTGTTATGTGATGTAGTGCCCCATTCTATAGCCATCTCCTGCTTTTTGATGATTCCCGTCTGCAAGGCTTCCGTAGCATTCACCTGGTCTCACACGATCAGACTATTCAGGTGTTCGCTGGCACGAAATTACCTTTCAACACTGGGGTGGCTATTTAAGGAGAAGCTTTTAGAACACTAGTCACTCTTTGATAAAGCGCCTTAATGGTGAGAAACGCGTCAGAGGACCTTTTCTGTCAGCTTGATTTTTGCTATTATGCACGACAAATCATTTAATTTTACCTCCAGCCCTGACTTTTTCTGTTGTGCTCTCCTGCTGCCGCCTTCTAGGTGGAATGAAGCTTTGCAAGAGCCGTGTCTGTCGGCTGGCAGCAGGGGGCTTCACAACCCATAACAACGCTGGGGCTCTCGACATGGTACAGGACAGTCTGGGGTTAAGTATAATTGCTGTTGTACAATTAATAAAAGCTGTGACCTTATTCCTCCAGCTGTAGCGGACGTCACTTACCACAGGAACGCCGGGGCTCTAGAACATGTTTCGGAGCAGTCTGGGGCCGTATTCCTCCAGCAGGGTGTCAGCTGTCTATGTTCCTTAGTAGCGGCCTATCGGGCCTACCCGACCAATGTCAAATTCATTACAATACTGCTGTCAGCACTGACAAATTGCTGGTTTGCCAATTAATAGTCAGTCAGCAAATGGGAAGTTTCTAGCAAAAAAAACCTAGAAGGAAATGATCACAATATTTATTCATTCTAAAACTATTTTTGTAGTAACAGAATTAAAGCATCCAGATCCTGTATTTTTTACAAGGAAGACTTATTGGCAGTGTTCATTTGTGATAAACGTTTCTCATTGGTTATCGTTAATGAATTTGAAAAGGTTGAGAGATTTTACACGTGTGCATTTAAAATAAGCTCACTTTGACACAGACAGACGCAGCACAGGTACAGACAGAAGCAGCACAGGTACAGACAGAAGCAGCACAGGTACAGACAGAAGCAGCACAGGTACAGACAGAAGCAGCACAGGTACAGACAGAAGCAGCACAGGTACAGACAGAAGCAGCACAGGTACAGACAGGTACAGACAGAAGCAGCACAGGTACAGACAGGTACAGACAGAAGCAGCACAGGTACAGACAGGTACAGACAGAAGCAGCACAGGTACAGACAGAAGCAGCACAGGTACAAACAGGTACAGACAGAAGCAGCACAGGTACAGACAGGTGCAGACAGAAGCAGCACAGTTACAGACAGGTACAGACAGAAGCAGCACAGGTACAGACAGGTACAGACAGAAGCAGCACAGGTACAGACAGGTGCAGACAGGTACAAGCAGCACAGGTACAGACAGGTGCAGACAGAAGCAGCACAGGTACAGACAGGTACAGACAGAAGCAGAACAGGTACAGACAGGTACAGGCAGAAGCAGCACAGGTACAGACAGAAGCAGCACAGGTACAGACAGGTACAGACAGAAGCAGCACAGGTACAGACAGATACAGACAGAAGCAGCACAGGTACAGACAGGTACAGACAGAAGCAGCACAGGTACAGACAGGTACAGACAGGTACAGGCAGAAGCAGCACAGGTACAGACAGGTACAGACAGGTACAGGCAGAAGCAGCACAGGTACAGACAGGTACAGACAGAAGCAGCACAGGTACAGACAGGTACAGGCAGGTACAGACAAGTACAGTACAGGCAGAAGCAGCACAGGTACAGACAGGTACAGACAGAAGCAGCACAGGTACAGACAGGTACAGGCAGAAGCAGCACAGGTACAGAGAGGTACAGGCAGAA
The DNA here is from genome assembly GCF_040206685.1 of Ascaphus truei. Lineage (NCBI taxonomy): Eukaryota > Metazoa > Chordata > Amphibia > Anura > Ascaphidae > Ascaphus > Ascaphus truei. The sequence goes on along the minus strand of NC_134490.1, from coordinate 52,190,081 downwards.
GCAGCACAGGTACAGACAGGTACAGGCAGACATGAAAATGCTGACTCCTTTTCTCCTAAATTCTAATTAAAACCTGGATGGAAAAGCCAGCTCGTCATTTTCATCTTACAGAATGAAGTCAGCATTTTTGGTTAAGGCATTTTTCACTTTTTTTCCCCCAAAGGTAGGTATTTTTTGTGCAGTTTCCAGTTTTGCATAAAGCTTCATTAACTTATTCACCTACAAACAATGTTGCAGGTGCTTCCCGAGTTCCTCTGGCCACAACAATGCTAGGGAATAAAATGTAGCCAAATATTGAAGTATGAAGCTACACTTTAACAGAACAAACTATTATTTATATTACAGAGCTAAGCTTTAACTTCACTTGATAAAATGTATTGAATAAAATAGTGATTTATTTTTTATGAAGGTGTTCAGCAAACGTTGCTCCTTTTTTCAAATCATGTTGGAGCTGTTTTTAAATGTGTGGGCTGTGTAGTACATTAGTCATCCTATAAACAGGGGTCAAAGACTGGGGCACTGAACCAAACAACTTATTTGTATTTTGGTCACCATGGGGGAGAGTCACTAAGCACCGATGTGGCATGAACTGCCATTGATTTGAGTGGCAATTAATGCTGGATCGGGGTTTGATACCCTTTATCGGCGCTTAGTGAATCTTCCCCTATTTTTGAATTTGGCTTTTTTAGCAGTCATCTGAATATAAGGAAAAAAATATATACCCATTTAGATGTATACCCATTTAGATATATACCCATTTAGATTTAGATATATCTAAAAGGGTATATATTTTTTTCCTTATATTCAGATGACGGCTAAAAAAGCCAAATTCAAAAATAGGGGAAGATTCACTAAGCACCAATAAAGGGTATCGAACCCCGATCCAGCATTAACTGGCACTCAAATCAATGGTAGTTCATGCCGGATGGGGTGTGATAACCCACATCCGTGCTTAGTGACTCTCCCCCATGGTGACCAAAAGACCGCTGAAGGGTCTGCCCAGCATTAGTGCTTACACTTCTTGGCACTATTTAGCCTTCAGGGTGGTTTCTGTGTGACCTACTGGTCTTTTTACATGTCATTATCTGTATTTTCATTTGTGTCTGTATAGTGCATCTGCACACTGGTGTTTTATAACGGGAATTGTACCGCTTGTCTTGTATGTGTGTGTGGTCTTAGGTAGACCTCTTTTTTAATTATTAATAAATACTCTTGACTATTCAATTGCTTATTTCTTGGGGATACACACTTTTTACAATTCCTTTAATATGGCTGTTCAGTAACCTCTGGTGTGCTTTGTGTGTATTTGTTTCGGGTTAAACAGGGGTATCCAATTTGTTGGGGTAAATGGGGTGGGTGAAAGGGGTAGTTGCCCCAGGGTGGGTGGTTAGGCCTCCCAGGTGAGTAGCAGAAGGGTTTAGCCCCTTAATTACCTTAGCAGTAGTAACCGCTAATGTAATTAAAGGGGTTAACCACTCCAGCAACCCTCCTGGGAGGGCTAAGCACCCACCCTGGGTCAAAGTAGGAGCTCTTCCAGGCAAGTGCAGCCCCGTAAGATTAACACATTCATAAGCAGGGACCCCAGCTGTTTTAATCCTGATGGGAAATTCCCCCCTGATCTGCACTTGTCTGTGATCACTCCACATTTGGTCTGTGGTACACCAGCACATGTTGCGGGGTATGGTGGAGATAAATCTGACTGCATCTATATTTATCCCAAGATTAGTCTAAAATGTGGGTCTCAGGACTGAAATGTTACATTTCTGTTTGATCTTGTGAGGATCCAGACCGCTTTACAGGAGCATGTCCTTACAATCATCTATAACTTTCCACTAGCTAGAGACAGTTTTACAGCCTGAGGTCTAGAAGAGGGGAAATATTTTATTCCAACTTTAATCGAGGAGTATAAAAGGATTAATAACCAACACTCTTTTAGTAATTACCATATTAATTGTAACAGTGCCAACATATTTAGGAGAACCTCTCAATCGTACCCATAGTAAATTTGATAGCACCCTTTGTAACCTTGAGGATAAACAGAATTATCTCCTACTTGTCATGCAGTAGCTCCGTTCTATTGATTTCCATGCTACAGTATGACTACCAATTCTGGTCTTGTTATACATACACAGAACATCATAGAGTAAGTGTGGCTGCTGCAGGTTGTACAAAACAATTCACAGCATTTAAGTCATATTAGCCTGTAAGGATAACCTTTTAACATCTGGCTCTACAGAATCCTTATAACAGATAGCTCGCAATAACACATCTGGAGTACATGAAACAAGTCATCCCTCCCATTACTGTAATGTAAGTATAAACAAACTAAGATTATGTTTTATGAGACAGACAGACTCCCATGGCCAGAGCAAGGCTGGACTTAAAAAAACACATTTAGCAAAAAGATCAACCCCATGTGTTGCTATACTGCATACAAAGTAACATTTACCCCTCTTTCATCAGAAGTTTAACATGAAGAACCTGTAGATTTCCTTGTTGATGATTCAGTGTGGGTTGAAAGTTGTTATTTTCTATTTTTATGATAAATAATATACTACAGGTTACTCTGCACAAGTCTGATAGACAGCCCAAGATACTGTTTGTTTTTTACATATACAGTTGATCTAATCAAACGCCCTCTATTAATAAAAATATGTTACAATGCCTTGCCCCTATGCATAAATTGATAATAAAGAAAATATTTTATTGGGATGCTATTAGGTGCACTGTGCAATATTACAGGCCAAACACTATCTATATATATATATATATATATATATATATATATATATATATATATATATATATATATATATATATATAAAAATATATATATATATATATATAACAAACAGAAAAGGAAAGCAGCGCCTCTGATTGAAACCAATAAATAGGTAAATGAGCTTGCTAAGAATAATGTTAATGTTATAACTACAAAGTGTTAACTAATATAGTGAATCCCTTAATTATTATTACTATAGCACATATATATCTAAAAAAAACCTGTAAACCATATAGAGAAATTGTACATCTAACAGAATAACAACATATAAAGAAAAAAGCAAAAAAGTGATAAACCAGTCCTCAGAAATAGTTCCAGTAAAAATGTGGGTGCTGGTATGCAGGGTCTCCGGCTGCTCTCAGTATGGACAAACCACGTCCACAGGGAATCTAAAAGGAAAAAGAGAGGAGAGAGCAGACCTATCCATGCGCGAGTGCTACAGAGGCTTAACAATACGGAGCCACTTTCTTGGACTCGAATACAGCATTACCTGCCCTGGATACCTGCTGGGACGTTGATCCTTTATACTTGGAGACCGGGATTGCCCCAAGATTTGCAGTACTAACCGGATGGTGGTGATTATAATCACGCAATGCTTGTTTATATTGTACTTTTGTAAGTGCATTTTTTACCCCCTCCTCCCCTTCCCCTCATTAAATTTACTATATTACGCTATGGGCGTGCGCTCTCTCCTCTCTTTTTCCTTATATATATATATATATATATATATATATATATATATATATATATATGCGTGCTCATTTGCATGTCATTTCCCAGAATACCTTGCTGCAGTGGAAGTGCTGTGTGCTGGGTTATAATGGTGAAGGGCGGGGTTGCAGACCTGCCTTAGACATGCAGATGAGCATACAGTTATATTTACATATTTATATATATATATATATATATATATTTATATATATATATATATATATATATATATATATATATATATATATATACATAAAACAAGCACAGATATACTTTCAAATAAAAAGTTGATAGGTTTTGGTCCCAAAACTTCTGTTTGTTAAATGTTAACAGTATACCTGTGTTTTCATAACGGCAAAAGGGGGGGGGGGGGGGAGGGGATATATACACTGCATGCTCTTTATAAATAATTAACGAAAGGTACCTGTGGACTCAATGTCTTTCCCAGTAAGCTGGCAATGGCCAAAGTGCTTTAAAACGTGGGAGCACTGTTCTTGAATGAAAGAGAATATTTACCTTGTAAAACTAAGGCAGGAAAACTAGTTGGACCCAATATTGAAAAGGTTTTTGTTAGAGAACAAAAGGCAGAATGATTCCCTGTATGGAAACAAAGCAAAACGAGATATTTTCCTGCTGTTTTTCAAGCTGTTATAATGGGATATCAGATGTGATTTCCATGCAGTTAACTTCAGTAGACATGCTGCAAACTCCACATCCTGTTCCCCAGACTCTAATTTGTTTTGTTATTTTGACCTCAGTCATGTACTCATATTGTAATTTATAAAAATGTGCTCGCATTCATAAAAGACAAAGATTTGGCCATGAAGAACATAAGCTTTAGTTTTATTTGTCTCTTCTTCCGCAATGTATATTGTTTAATTCTTTCATCACTGATGGTTTATTTCATAGCTTTAGGTCACTACAGAATTTAGCTCATCTTCAAATATTCTAATGGTCATCTCATGAGGGGTGCTGGCCATAAGGCCATCACATGTTGTAAGTGTATTAAAGCCCATTGGTATCATAAAAGAGGATGTATAGTGCAGGGTTAGGGACCCAGATTGGTTAACCAAATGTCAGCAGAAAGCAACCAGTAACAGAAACCACATAGATTTGAACCCAGGTTACCCAAAATCAATTCTTATTACACTGACCAGCTGTATGACACAGGCATTTATAAGCAGAGTAATTGTGGGACAATAGTCTATGTCTGACGCACTCCTGGAGGTGCATGCTGGTAATCACAATATTATAAACAAAGAGGTTCATTGGATATAATGCTATATACGCAAACAATAGAAGGGAAACAACTCATTACCGCAGGTTGGGCATGAATCCAAGCTTGAGTACCGCTTCAATGCCGCTACCAGTTGATATCATCATCTTCAGCCCTTGTCGATCCACTGCTGGATGAAGACCTCCCCAATGATTCCAGATACTGCGGGGTCAAGTCTCTCTTCTCTTTGTTGCTTAAACAAATTTTCTGATTTCATCCTCTCATCTTACTTTTGGTCTTTTGATATTCCTTGGAATCCAGTTGAGTACAATCTTTTTCAACCATGGTAATTTCTTCTTGTAATACGCCTTGCACACGGCCATTTTAATTTCTTCACCCTTGTGATGATTTTTGTTTTATTTCAAACCCATTCATTATTGTTGGTCAGGTAATACCCAGCTATTTTATATACTTCTTTGAGTTGTCTCAAGCTTCTGAGTTATCTTCGCATTTAGGGTCCAAGTTTCCCATTCATATGTGAGCGCAGGCAGGTAAAAGACTTTAATTTTGAGGTACAGTGGAAGGTTTCCTTGAAAGATTGGGAGGTAGCTCATACAGGCAGTTTCATATATCTTGGATTAGAGAGTGCGTTTTATCCCATTAGTTTTTTGCTGTTCTTTATACAACAATTATAAACATTTGTTACTATATACTGTAAGTGGAAATGGATCTCACCACAACAGAAAATGAGAATGAAACAGAAAATCCAATACATTACGCCTTCAATTGCTCAGATAACTATAAACGAGTGAGAAAGGCTGAACAAGTATTCAACAACTCCCTAGAAACTAATTGTGAGGACTTGTCAGATTTGAAAATACAATTCTCTAAATTGGAGAAGTATCTATCAACTGATGTACGCATCTGGTGAGACCTAGTAACCCTACAAAATTATATAAAATCACTAAGAATCCCAAGAGGACTGCGTATAAAAAAGTTTCCCACTTTTGGTTTCACTGATTTGGAATTTGAAACAAAATGGAAAGAAGTTCTAAATATCTATTCCTTTAAACTGATGGAATAATCATCCAATTAAAGTATAAAGAAAAACTAGGCTTAGGAAAGGATATAAAAACCCTACAGAAAGAATTACATCAGTATAAGGAAATGGAGGGTTTCAATGATTTAGACCAAGCATTATCCAAAAACATCAGTCTAAATAAGGCTAAGTCCATAGTGAATTTAGCCGTGCGGAGGCGCGCTGAGGCTGAGGGAAAGCGGGTGCTTTCCCTGGCCTTAGACCGCGCGCCGTCCGGGGGCGTGTCGGGGGGGCCTCATTGGGCGAACCGCTCACATGACTGGCCCTGCGCTCCGGCGAGCGCAGAAACTAAAATTTTCTTAAGACACACGCTTCCGCACACTTGCAGAAGCGTGCGCGAGCCCCTACTAAAGCCGCTCTCATTGCGCCTGCAGGGGATCACTGCCGAGCAGCAGCGCGCCTCAGCACGGGTCAGCGCCTAAGCGCTGACCATGCCCGAGGCCAAATGGAGAAAGAAATTATGCTGAAAAAGCAGGTCAAATTTGAGAGACAGACAGGACTATATCCGAAATCATGGCAAAAAATGACACCTTTTAGGACATTTAATTCCTCTACTCCACATAAACCTAATAAATCTAAAGGACAGCAACAAAAATCTATATTAAAAAAGAACATTTATTTTTCCCACTTGGTGAGTGGGGAGTCTGATCTCTCTGATTGTGGTCCTTTTTCCCAAGCCACTTCATCCCATTACATAGGAACACAGGATAGTGACCATCGGAATGAACAACACAGGGGATACTATGGCGGAGGACACCAAAACCTTGATGAACACAGAGGTAAAGAATATGAAACCAGAACCTATTTTGGACCTTCAAAAAACCAGGGGAATACAAACAGACAAGGAGAAGCCAGAAGAGAAGGCATACAAAATCCTCAGAAGAGGAAAAATAACTTTTAATCGATGAAATTGGAATTATCAACCTCTCTGAGGCTACTAGGTAGATCCAAAGAGGAAAAAGCGGCGGAGCACTGTAAGAACAAGTGAACAAGAAGGGGGGCCTACGAACCTAAGGTAGGTTAAAAAATTCCTTTATTGATCCGGTGACATCCGGAGAAAAAAGATGTAACACGCGGACGCGTTTCGTGCTACAACGCTTTGTACCCTTACCCAGGCTGAACTTTCAGTGCTCAACAAGGGGTTCAAATTTGCACCAGACTCTAATTACAAATTAACCTTGAAAAGATTTTTTGGTTCAAAAGAGATTGCTAATCATCTTGATTTTGTTAATGAGGGTATTCCAAACAGTTCACAACCAATAGTGACTGATATTGATAATTATGATTCTCCCTCTATTATTGACAATTGTGCATAATTTAGCTTGAAGGAGCATTGTTGGTTGCAAAACATTAATAACCTTATAGATGAACATACTAATACTATAGAAATCTCTTCCTTCGTGGGCAGACAAGGCTAAGGGTTTAAGAACAAGTCAGTATTCTATCCAACACATATGAAAGGCAACTGTTTTACAACTTTTGAAAAATGAATTGAACGGGACTTAGCCTTTCTTTCAAAGGGTTACACATTCCATACATTTCCACTAAAACATAAATCTATGACAATCTAACAGCTGCAGAAAAAAATGGCACTACAATCACTTAGATCTAATGACTCCTTGGTAATTATGAGGGCTGAGAAAGGAGGAGCCATTGTAGTCCAGAACAAGAAAAACTATAAAAATTAGGTGCTTCGTCAGCTTAATGATGACTCTTATTTAGTGCTACGAGGTGATCCCACCACCCCCTTTCTCAAGGAGTTCAAAACCCTTTTGGAAGAAGGATCCATTTTAGGAGTCCCAGAAAACAAAGAATTTGAGTTTCTCTTTGAGGCTTATCCGATTATCCCGATTTTTCACCATTTCGCAAAGATCCATAAGACGTTGGTCTCCCCTCCTAGTATTGGATCTTTGGGAGATGGGTTATCGAGATATGTGGATCATTATTTGCAAGTTCCTGTTCGTTCATTACCCTCATATATCAAAGATAGTGGGGACCTTCAGGCACAATTGGACTCTGTCAAATGGGAGAGAAATTATATCTGGGTGACGCTTGACGTGACATCTTTGTACACGGTCATAGCAGATCAACACGGGATGGCAGCTGTCAGTTTTTATTTGGAACACTCTGATTTATCACCAGCACAGAGCACTTTAATTTTAGATGCTATACACATTTTGTTAACTCACAATTATTTTTTGTTTCATGGGGCTTTCTATCTCCAAACACATGGAACCGCCATGAGTACCAGCTTTGCCCCCTTCTATGCCAATCTTTTGTTATGGAGGTGGGAGTCAGTCCATGTGTTTGGAGAGGTAAACCCCTTCAGACAATTTATCACTTTTTATAAATGCTTTATAGATGATCTTATTTTGATTTGGAATGGTGATATAAACACACTTTTATTATTCATTGAGTATCTTAATACTAATAATTTAAATCTTCACTTCATTTTTAATTATGACTTTCACCATATCCATTATTTAGATGTATTTTTATTCATTGATATGCATATGAATATTAATACAGATGTATTTCGGAAAATTAATTCACAACACTCTTTTTTGAGGTCAGACAGCTGCCATCCCAAACCCCTATTAAGGGAAATCCCTAAGGGACAATTGATCAGACTCAAGAGAATCTGTTCAAACAACAAGGATTTTCTCAAACAGTCTAAGGACTTGCTAGCCAGATATGAAACCAGAAGTTATTCACCATATGATTTAAAGAGATCTTTTGAGGAATTGAAAAGTATGGATAGGATTTCATTATTACAAACTAAGCAACGGAGGCGCTCCAATTCAGAGAATTCAATGTTCATAACACAGTATAATGTACAAATAAATCAAATTAAAAATATTTTCAAAAAACATTGGGGGGTCTTACGGGCTGACCAACCATTAAAAAATGTGTTTATGGAAGGTCCCAAATTAGTTTAAAAAAAAGCAAAAACTATAGCCAGCCATGTTTCATCTAATTAATTCCAAACACGACAACACAAAGTAAATAATTTACCTTTCAAATGCTTAAAATGTAAAGCTTGCAGACCACATGCAATCTAGTTCGGAATTCACCTCTACAATTACTGGATATAAGTTCGATATAAAATCTTTCATCAATTGCAATACCACATTCATGGTTTATCTATTAAAGTAAGCAATATGTGGGACATATCACAAGGGCCTTAAAGGTCAGAATTATGGAACACACGTCTCATTATAAAAAATGATCTTACCCACTCAGTTGCACAACATTTCACCAACTGTTATTTAGGTAATGTAGATACATTTACCTATATGGGTATTGAGCATATACCACACCCCATCAGGGGAGGAAACAGAATTAACACACTGGAAAAAGTGAGCTATTCTGGATATTCACACTGAAAACCAGAACCCCCCAGGGTTTAAATTCAGATTGGGATTGGGTCCTCTCCTACATTAAATAGAATCATTTACCTGTTATATATACACTCATCTGTTTTTCATCTAAGTAGATTATTTTTGTAAAGGCAAAAAAATATAGGAAAAAGTAATTCCCGATATTAATTCAAATGTATAAAATCAACAAGAGTATTAATTTATAGGGATAATCCCTCTAATATATTGATAATTCAGCTGGCGCTCTTACCTAAAGAAATAATTATGGTATAATGAAATGAAAAATAGAAACATACATTTCAGTGCATGTACATATAAAATAATATATAGTAGGAATTCAATATACACAAAATCCCAGAGTCCAATTCAGTCAATACATGGGTGTGCAGCTTCTTTAAACCGGATCTAACCCTCATGACCGGTGGAAACTATAAGAAAAAAGACAAAAAGAAAAAAGCGCAGAAACCCACGGTGTAGTATGGTCCGTTTATATGAAAGAGATAACGGTTATAAACACTTACATAGGTAAATTGTTATAAGGCACTTCAGTATGTGATAGGCTGGGTTACAATGACCACCGGAACAGTCATAGTCCACTCGTTTGCCTGCTGGGTGCTCACTGTCTTTCCTTGTTGTCCTCCACTCGATCAGCGTCACATGACTCGTAGCTCGTGACGTCAGCGTGTGCGTCGTCAATCGGGAGTTGGACTTCGGCAGACACTAACTCCCCCTCCAGGCCAGACATGCAGGATCTGCATGCTCCATGTGTTTCTTAGTAATGTCCAGACACGACACAGGCAACCTTTGCAGAAACAGCCCTACGCGTTTCTGTTTTCCGTTGAGGGCCTTATAGCTGCAGACCAATTATTATCCGGCAGCTGATTGCAGAATTTGCAGATGGATTGTTAAAAATCCACCAGCGGATTTTGTCCAGTGGTGGTTTTGGATTAATCCACGTGGATTGAAACTGTAACAAATCTGTCAGCGGATTTTACACCCCAGAACGGAAAATCCGGGACACGGATTTCAACTGGTTTGCCCATTTCTAACTATCAGTCCATCATCTCGACAGTTGCAGATTGCCAGATTTAGGTTTTGATCTAGTGACAGTTGGTGTATAACCTGTGGGAATTTTTAGCACCCTTTGCTTTCTGCCTGAATGTTGTCAAACCCAGGGACAATATGTCCTCCAGAGAAGGAGGGCATTGCTTTTTAGTGTCTTCCATATTTGGGGTTTGAGTCCTTGCTTGCCATGCCAGCCTTATTTGCATGTTGGCAAGTACTTTTCCCACTTTAGTCAGGTATATTTTTCAAGCTTTCATAGTAATGTTGAAGCTACCAACACAAATGTCACTATACATCTTCTTGAACACCCACTGCCACCTTCCCATCACTTAGAGCCTATGAGATAAGGATTTATGTTTATGTATGAAGAAGTAAATAATTACAGGCATACCTTGCATTAATGTATGCAAAGGGTCCAGAGCATGTATGTAAAGCAAAAATGTACTTAAAGTGAAGCACTACCTTTTATCACTTCAGTAGAGTTAGGGAGCCGATATTGCTGTTCATGATGTGCCTGTGTCCTTCTCACAGGAGCCGTTTTCCAATTGGGCGAGGGGAGTCAGCGTGTAACACAACTACGGCGGTCTGTAGGGCTGAATAAGTGTCCGTACTTGTAAAGCGAGCGTACGGACACCGAGGAATAGTGCTATTGTAAATATGTCCGTACTCGTGAGTGTCCGTAAAGTGTACATATAGCGGGGTATGCCTGTATACTTCTATGTTTGCAATGAGTTAAAAATATGTTATCCTAACATTGATCTCACTGTATAAACAAAAAACAAAGTGTGTGTTAGGACCTGCAGAGTGGTGATGCTGTGCCGTGGCTGCATGATAATAATGATTCGGCCAAAGAATTTAACTAAATGACCCTTACTTCTGAGAAGACAAACAGATACATACATAACTATATACGTTGGCATTTTGATGTTACATTGCTGTGCTTTATTTGTTGTTGTATACAGTACATTTGGTCAGACCCAATAGCACTCCTTTTGACATACAGTGGCGTCCGCCTTTAGTCTAAATCGGCTAGATCCGCGATTTTCAGATTATCCCGGTTATGTGCGGTTTTGTGTCGTTTTCGTCCGGAGTGAACTGCGTTATTTTCGCGCTCGTGATATTAGCATTTTATTCTCGCTGTCTGCAATACTGCAATGCCGTGTAAAAACTCAGGGGGGCGTTTGCGAGCTGTTGTCTTGGAAGTCTAATACCTTCGCGGTTCAACCTACGTCAGTACACAGTCTGTGTGCGCGCGCAGTAATTGTAAATTTGCATATTTAAAGTATACATGCATTTGCAGTGCTGTTCTGCAGTACAGTACAGTACGTCTCATTTGAAAATTGTTGAAATGCATAGGTGTGTACTGTACTGTAACTGTGTCACATTTCAGCATATACAGCGCTCTCCCCTCGCTCAGGATAATTAACTGCACTGCAGGGTATTTCAACTTATCTTCTGTGCAATGCAGTACATCTCTCCCACACCATTCCTTTGAACGTGTGTCTGGTTTCAATCACATTCCTGCTTGACAGCAGGAATTTACTGCGCATGCGCCTGTAACTTCGCCCACCACTGCTTGATTGAGTGAAAAAAAAAATTTTATTGTAATTTTTTTTTCTCCACAAGCCTGCAAAAACCATCTTACTGTATTACGATATTCAATCTGTGCTGTACAGTAGCTTTTGTCTGCGACCCTGTGCGTTTGACTGCACATGGTTGATTTGTGTGCTTTTTACGTACTGTATTTGGGGGTGTATTATTATGATGAACTGCCTTTTGAAATTAAAGTATGTCTTTAGCTTTGAACTTCATGTGCCTGTCTTTAATTTTTGGAATCTTGCCATTGTGTTTTGAATCCGTCCATAGCCGAGCTTGAAAGCCTCACTGCGCCTGCGTGTAATCCTTGTTCAGATGGGAGCTATTTAGCTGCTTAGCTGCTTAGCTGCTTACTGCGCATGAGTCACCCAACCCCCCCTCTCCACAGAGTCCTTCGACAGACACCTGCACAGAGTCATTCATTTTCTGAAGTTAGTCATTGTGTTTTTAATCCGTCCCTAGGCGAGCGTCAATCGCCTCACTGCGCCTGCGTGTACTCTAAGCCTCTTTGAGATGGGAGCTAGCTGCTTACTGCGCATGAGTCACCCAACCCCCCCTCTCCACAGAGTCGTTAATTTTCTGAATCTTGCCATTGTGTTCTTAATCCGTCCATAGCCGAGCTACAGTACAAAGCCTCACAGTGCCTGAATGTAATTCTCTTTGAGACGGGAGCTTTGAGGCTTTGTTTACGGCAATGTTTTGGAAAATCCCTTCTCGAATTTTATTTGCACAGAGCATCACCTTGATATTATAATAATAATAGCATGTTTTTGTATAGCGCTGTTAGTTACTGTATACGTAGCGCTTTGCAGAGACATTTTGCAGGCACAGGTTCCTCCTTGTCCCGTGGTGCTCACAATCTACTGTATGTTTTTGGTGCCTGAGGCACAGGGAGATAAAGTGACTTGCTTTTTATGTACTGTATTTGGGGGTTGTATTTGGGGGTTTATTGATCAAATTATTATGATGAACTGCCTTTTGAAATTACTGTACTCTACTCTACAGTATGTAATTTCTTTGAACTGCAGCACAAATAATCCTTCATCCCTTCCCCATGCACACACAAACTCTTTTCGACAGACACCTCCACAGAGTCATTCATTTTCTGAAGTTAGTCATTGTGTTTTTAATCCATCCCTAGCCGAGCGTCAATCGCCTCACTGCGCCTGCGTGTGCTCTAAGCCTCTTTGAGATGGGAGCTAGCTGATTACTGCACATGACTCACCCAACCCCCCAAACCCTTTGAGGCTTTGTTTATGGTAACGCTTTGGAAAATCCCTTCTCGAATTTGAAATGTAAATCTGATGTGCACAGCATTGTGAGAATTGAGAGTAAAAAAACACTTAACTGATTCATGTTATTTTGTCATTCATTCTTATACTGCAGGGGTGGGGAGGTGTGGTTGTTGTCAATGATTATGATTACCAGGAATGTGAATAAATATTTATTTTATTTCATCAGGAACAAAAAAATACAAATAAAAAAATAATCATGAATAATACATAATGCAGTCTTTATTAAGTTCTTCTGGCAGATTGAAATTGGATAAACATTTTAGAAAACATTTGTAAAACATGGAGAAACATGAATTATGCACATTTATAAGAATATTATTTAATAATATATATACTGTAATGTATAATATATATATATATATATATATATATATATATATATATATATATATACTGTATATATATATATATATACAGTATACATAGTAATATTATTTTTTCCGTCTTTATCTTGTTCCTCATTCCGTGTACAGTACAGTAGTTCATTGAGAGAGGAGAGGTTTTGTGTATATCAATACTGCTGTTTATATACTGTACATTTTACTGTACAAAACAGATTAGACTGGACACAAAACCCCACCTCCCCCCAGGCCACCCTTTTTTCCTGAAACGACAAGAAAACAAAAAATGAGTGCAGTTATGTGCGTACTGTATTATGGCATTGTGTGATGTGTAGTACTACTGTAGATGGCTGGTGCTGCTTTCTCTGGAAAGAAAAAAATTGAGCAGTTAGTAGGCAGTTACTGTAGTACTGTCAAACTAGTCTACTGTATACTGGAACTACTGTATACTCTGACTACTGTTAAATACTATGTACTGTAACCTGATGGCTGGTGCTGCTCTGTAAAGAAAAAACTGTAACTACTGTATACTCTGACTATTGGGAAAGAAAAAATCTGTGCCATACTTACCTGTATCATACTGTACTTACAATACTACAGCACAGTACTACCTTCCTGATGCTTGCCCATTACGCGCGATCACAATGGGCAACACAGTGGCAATATGGTCTATATATTTATTGCAGCGTTCCACGGTGAGTACATCGTTCCAAAAACTCATTATGCCTTTCAACAACTCGTCCTTTTTGGAGGGTTTCGCCACTTTCCGGATATGGTCCTTCAGCTGATGCCAGACCATTTTGATCAGATTGATGTCTGGCGATCTCTCATTGGAAAAAAAGGACAATTAGTTTAAGAGATACAGTACACAGTAAAACCAGTGAGGGAAAAAATGAGACACGGTCTACTGCACTTACTCCGCTGGCATCTTCACCCAGTTGATACCGCGCTCAAGGATATGAGCTGTTGACGCGGTGTGCTTTGGATCGTTGTCCTGGTAGAAGCAGTGACCACTGGGGAACTCGCGTGTCATGTATTGCACTATCTCAGGGACAATGTTGTCTTGGAAGAAAGCTTTATTCATTATTCCTATAGCAAGAAAAGAAAACTCCTCAAAAAAACTGCACAATAGTACAGTACAGTGCATACAGTAAGGTTACACTAGTAAAGTACAGTGCATAAGGCTACATTATATTTGATATATTTTACCTTCAAAGATGACAATGCATCCTGGTCCACGCCTAGAGATGGCACCCCACACATGCAGCTTCACAGGGTGTTTTGGCCGCGGCTTCAAAGATATGCGGCCTTTTTTGTGGACTGCAAAGCTTGCAAATCTCTCCAGCGACACAGTAGACTCATCAGTGAAGATGCAATCCTGGAAAGTCTCCCCACTGTCGATCCATGCCTGGGCCTGGACCACTCTTTTGATTTTGTTTGCGTCCTGTATCATGGGGTACGCTCTGTAATGACAAGGAGTAAATAATTTTAGCGGTACAGTACAGTTTCCTAAACAACACTTTTACCTCCTGTACTGTCCAGTACTAACCTCACACGTCCATATTTCCATCCAATGCTGCGTCTCATCTTCTTTATGCTGCTCTCGGATACAGTCAGATTGTGCTTTTCCAGCAGAGTGTTTTTGACCCTTAATGCACTCTTCTCATCATTCTCCTCACTTATTTTGTCCACCAGAAGAGTTGTCTCCCTACAAGAAAATATATTCTTTTATTAATATGCAGCAATATAACATTTATATATAAATATACAAAATATATATACTGTTGTAATATAATTATACAAAATATATATACTGCTGTAATATAAATATAAATATACAAAATATATACTGTATACTGTACTGATATAAATATACAAAATATATATACTGTTGTAATATAAATATACAAAATATATATACTGTTGTAATATAAATATTCAAAATATATATACTGTTGTAATATAAATATACAAAATATATATACTGTTGTAATATAAATATAAATATACAAAATATATACTGTATACTGTACTGATATAAATATATAAAATATATATAGTGTTGTAATATAAATCAACAGAAATAAGAAAAATATTTGATTTAAATTAAAATTAATTTTATTTTAAAGTTGTATAAATATACTTACGCGTTAGTTACCCTTGGTGCCCTTTTGCGGTCTCTGTTTTTTCCGTGTGCATGATAGCTCACGGTGGTTGCTGGCACAACGATGCCAGAAGTAGCTAACCAGCGTTGGATAGCAGCAATTCGGTGTCCGCTCGTGTACATGTCCTTAATTCGCATGCTGAGCTCCTTGGAAATCTTTTTAACAGGCATTGCTGCGAGTAGAAAGAAATACAAACACAAGAATGTATATTCGATGTTTAGTCGATGTGTATTCAATGTGCAGTGAATCCACAAAATGGATGGTGTATTTATACGGTAATGACTCACATTAGAGTACGCCCACTTTCAACACCTGTACCTGGTCGCCATGCATAAAAGGTTACACACTTTGCATAGCCCACCACTCGATGATCTTTATCTGAACTTGCCCTTGTCCAGATACTGCATTGTGCCACCTGTTTCCATGGATCAACCCCGATTCTACGGACGCAGGAACCCACTCGCCTCTGCCGTGCCTGTCAAGCAGAGAAAGCGAAAGGCGGTTGCCATTTCCACGCCAAGGCAAAAGCGACAGGCTAAGGCCAATAAAGAAAACCTTCTGCTGACCCCAAAGGCTAAGGGTTTTCATAGACGTCAGCCTTATTATGTCAAGAAGATATACGGTGATGTACTCTCGACGCAAAACGATTGGCAGCCAACCCATCGAACCCACAGACAACTTCCTCACATACGCTTCGACGACTCTGCCGCCGCTGTCCCGGAAATCTTCAGCCCGTCTTCTCCACCCCTCGTCCTTGACGCTGCCGCCACCCTCACGGAAACCCACAGGCCATATTCTCCAGTTCTATCCGACGACGCTGCCTCTGAAATCCACGGGTCACTTTCTCCTTTGCTCTTAGATGACTCTGCTTCTCACCCGGAAATCCAAAGATCACTTTCTCCATCCCTCTTCGACGACGCTGCCGCTTCTCCTCTACCGGATATCCACAGATCACCTCCTCCACTCTTCTTCGATGTCGCTGCCGCTTCTCTCCATGGAACCCCCATCTCATCCTCCGTTGCACCCATCCACCCAGAAGTTCACATGTCATGCACAAGAATCAGCTCGTTAGACCGGATGCTGAATGGGATAACTGTGGATCTCCCCGGGAATTCTATTGTGCTAGCAAAGATAGATCTGCTTCTGGAGACAATGCTAAATGTGGAGCAACGGATGCTACAAATGGATCAACGGATGATACATATGGATCAACGGATGCAACATATGGATCAACGGATGGATCGACGAATGGAGAAGATAGAGGCTGACATAGCGGGCATACATTATTTGCTCGGTGTTAATGCCCCTGTTTCCCCGACGCTGGAGTAGGGGTGTGACATGGATGTGATGAATGGGACCTTCGACCCCCTTCCATCACCAAGCGCACCCCCTCCACCAGAAGATGTAGTGTACATGTATGCCGTTGAGGAGGACATGACAACCCCGTCAAGACCACGCCAGGAGACAACACGGCGACAAAGACCGAAGGAAAGCTTCCTCCCAGACAACCTACCATCGCCCGTCGCCTCAAGCACACCCGCTTCCAAAAGACCTACTGTCGCTCGCATCGATACGGTGCCCGACATCACCCTGTGCGATCTGCCACCGGCGCTCAGCGAGAAGTATAGGGTGAAGAGTGCTGGTGCACCCCACAAGTATGCCTTGTTACTTTTTAAGCACCATGTTCCCTACTCGTTGTACTGCGACTGGGCCTTCAAAGTGAAGTACGAAGGAAATCGCGTCAAAAAGGTGCTTCCTGCCAATTTAAGAAAGAACATTCGGGATGAAATGCGGCGCTTTTATCCAGTTACAGATCCTGTAATGAAAGGCGTTCGAGACTGCATTAATGGCGTTTTGCGCCATGGAAGGAATCGGTCATGGACGGACAATGTGGAGGACTTTCTGTAAGACCATACTGTTGTGCTGAACTGTATTGTACTGTACATGATTTGACCTGCTGTACTTAAATAAAGGAGATGTTGTTGTGTGTTTTTTTACTTGTATTTATACAGAAATGTTTTAACTTGCTGTCCACATACATAGGACCTGCACAATTACAGTCCCTGGGGGCCGCAAACAGGCACGTTTTTCAAAGGTTACCCTGAAAACCCGCCCTGTTTGCTGACCTCAAGGACTGTAGTGGTGCAGGTCTGACTGACAGTTTTGCGCACCATCCCACTGTACTATATATGTTTCTTTAATAAAGGAGATGTTTCATTTGTATACTGTATTTTATGAATAAAGTTTTTTTTGTAATCACAGGTAAGACCATACTGTTGTGCTGAACTGTATTGTACTCTACTGTACATGTTTTGACCTGCTGTACTTAAATAAAGGAGATGTTGTTGTGTGTTTTTTTACTTGTATTTATACAGAAATGTTTTAACTTGCTGTCCACACACACAGGACCTGCACAATTCCAGTCCCTGGGGGCCGCAAACAGGCACGGTTTTCAAAGGTTACCCTGAGGTACTGGGTACAAGGACTGTACTGGTGCAGACTGTTTTGCACACCATCCCACTGTACAGTATATGTTTTGACTTGCCGTTCTTTAATAAAGGAGATGTTGCGTTTTGCTTATTTTATGAATAAAGAATTTCGTTTTTAAAACATGTGACTGTAAACCATACTGACTGACATAAATGTTTTCACAAATGTAGCAGTAAACCATACACCTGTTGATGTTTTGAATTGCTGTGCACTTAAAATGTTTCTACATTGTACAGTATTTGTAAATACATGTTTTTGTACTTACTCCACCAATAAAAGAACATGTTGATTTGTTTTACATTGTTCCATTTGCTCCTTTGCTACTGTAATAAAATACAGTGTTTCTAGAATGTCGAGGCATACTGCACTGTATACTGTAGGCATGCTCAGTATAAGAGTATTAAAAAAAAATAGAAGACACAAACTGTACTGTACTGTATGTACTGGCACTGTATACTGTAGAACAGCGTTTCCCAAATGGTGGGTCGCGACCCGGCACCGGGTCACGGAAGCAAAATTGCCGGGTCGCAGCGAGGCTGGCCACGCGGCGTCCCCCCCACCCTCCTTGCGGCATCCCCCCCCTCCCTCCTTGCGGCGGCCCCCCCTCCCTCTTTGCGGCGGCCCCCCCTCCCTCCTTACGGCAGCCCCCCCCTCCCTCTTTGCGGCGGCCCCCCCTCCCTCTTTGCGGCGGCCCCCCCTCCCTCTTTGCGGCGGCCCGAGGTGAGGTGCAGGACAGTGCTGAAGTGGTGCAGGCTGCTATCGCTGGGTTGTCAACGGTGATTCGCTGACTCGGGCTCCTACTGCAGCCCCGCATCATGATGTTGCCGCCCATGACATGTTCCGCCCCCACAGGACACGATGCCCGGCGTGATAGGAGGAAGGAAGTGGTAGCGGGGGCGCACCTGTGCCTCCGTTCCTGGCGCTCCCTTCCCCTCGGTCCCCTTGATGCGGGTGCGGGAGATGGCTGCGGGAGATAGGCGCGGGGGTGGGCAGTGGTGGCTGCGCGGTTGCTGGCGGGCAGAGGGTGCAGGGGGAGGCTTGGAGCCGCCTGCTCGGATCACAGGCCTTTCCTCTCTCCCCCGCCCCCCCCACTCTCCAGTCACTCACATCCGTCGCTGCCTCTGTAATACAGTGTGTGTGTGTGTGTGTGTGTGTGTGTATCAGTGGCTGTGTGTGTGTGTGTGTGTGTGTGTGTGTGTGTGTGTGTGTGTGTGTGTGTGTGTGTGTGTGTGTGTGTGTGTGTGTGTGTGTGTATATAGGGGAGTGTGTGTGTGTGTATATAGGGGAGAGAGAGTGTGTGTGTGTGTGTCAGTGTGTGTGTATTAGTGTGCGTGTGTGTGTGTGTATCTGTGTGTGTGTGTGTGTGTGTGTGTGTGTGTGTGTGTGTGTGTGTGTGTGTGTGTGTGTGTGTGTGTGTGTGTGTGTGTGTGTGTGTGTGTGTGTGTGTGTGTGTGTGTAGGGGAGAGAGTGTGTGTAGGGGAGAGAGTGTGTGTGTGTGTGTGTCAGTGTGTGTGTGTGTGTGTGTGTGTATATAGGGGAGTGTGTGTGTGTGTGTGTCTGTGTGTGTGTGTATCAGTGTGTGTATCAGTGTGTGTGTGTGTGTGTGTGTGTGTGTGTGTATAGGGGAGAGAGTGTGTGTGTAGGGGAGAGAGTGTGTATCAGTGTGTGTGTATCAGTGTATCTGTGTGTGTGTGTGTATCTGTGTGTGTGTGTGTGTGTGTGTGTGTATCTGTGTATATCTGTGTGTGTGTGTGTGTGTGTGTGTGTGTGTGTGTGTGTGTGTGTGTGTGTGTGTGTGTGTGTGTGTGTGTGTGTGTGTGTGTGTGTGTATCAGCGGGTGTGTATAGGGAGTGTGTGTATAGGGGAGAGAGTGTGTGCGTATAGGGGAGTGTGTGTGTATCAATGGCTGTGTGTGTGTGTGTGTGTGTGTGTGTGTGTGTGTGTGTGTGTGTGTGTGTGTGTGTGTGTGTGTGTGTGTGTGTGTGTGCATGTGTGTAGGGGGGAGAGAGAGAGTGTGTGTGTATAGGGGTGTGTGTGTGTGTGTATCAGTGGCTGTGTGTGTATGGGGGAGAGAGTGTGTGTATGTATCTTTGTGTGTGTGTATGTGTGTGTGTGTGTGTGTGTGTGTGTGTGTGTGTGTGTGTGTGTGTGTGTGTGTGTGTGTATGTGTGTGTGTGTATGTATCTGTGTGTGTGTATGTATCTGTGTGTATCTGTGTGTGCGTGTGTGTGTGTGTGTGTATCAGCCACAGCCACTATGTGTATCAGTGGCTGTGTGTGTGTCTGTGCAGGCCAGCAGTGGCTGTGTGTGTGTTGGTCTGTCTGTGTGAGTGTCTGTAGGTCAGTGACTGTGTTGGTCTGTCTGTGTGAGTTTCTGTAGGTCAGTGACTGTGTGCGTCTGTGCAGGTCAGAGAGAGAATGGGGGAGGGGAAGAGAGAATAGAGGGGATTGGGAGAATATATGAAATCTGTATGGATATTCACAACTGTTTTATTTTACCTATAGGCGATAACATTTTTAGTGGGTCACGAAGGAGAAGTTCAAAAATAACCGGGTCACGGAAAGAAAAGTTTGGGAAATGCTGCTGTAGAAGACACAATGTATGTGATACATGTAGAATAAATGCATAGTTTTAATTTTTTCGTGTTTATTACACAGTATACTGTACTGTATATAAAAAAGTATTGTATACTATACTGTACGGCCGGAAAACATCAGCATACTGTTTGAGGTACAGTATTCTATCCTAATCAATAACAACGGCAACTAAACTGTAGACTCCGGTACGTGGGTTTTTAAATCCGATTCAGCAATGTGCAGGCATTGTTACACAAAGCGATATTATCCATCGAAATCCCTCCATTAGCCGTTTTCTTATCTGAGGAAAAACAAAAAGAAAAGCTTTACTGTAATGGTCAGCCCCCTAAAGAAGTTCCCAGCCAGTCCCACCAATAATTTTCTCGGGGGGCGTCTCCTGTTCACATGCGCATGCGCCTAGCGTTCCACCAATTGTTCAGTTTCTGCAGTACAGTACTGTAGAAGCCGCTCAGCCAATGATATTGCTTACAGGAGAATCGCTTGACTTTTGAATCGCACCAATATTGATACTGTATTGTCAAAATAAAAAAAACACAGAAAATAATACGGCAACAATACTCACCATAGAATTTCCCATTCAGCTGGCGCCGGCGCCGGTCCACTGCCAGTCCAGCGTTCTTGATCATCCACGTCGATAGTTTGCAGCGGGACTAGTCCACCTGTAGTCAGCTGATGAGGCTGGAAATTGCTTAGGTACATGCAAGCTTGATCGAAACTGCACGCGAAATCCGGCTCAGGCTCAGGGTTGTCACTGACGGCGGGACGTCATTGGAAGCCGGTGCTGGTGCATTGCTTGGCAGCGACTGTCGTTTCTTAGTTGGTTTTAACACGACCCTTCGCCTTTTGCCGTCATCATGATCATAGATATAGGAAAAAGCCGGTGATACACACCAATACCCTCCAACAAATTGTGGCTCAATACGATAAATACAAGGATCGCTACATAACCTTTTCCTTATTGCACACTTCCACGTATGAGGAGTTGCCGAAAATTTGTAAAAGTCATAGTTTTCGACAAAATACTAATAAATTTGAACAACTGTTGCCATCTTATCCTCTGTTGCATTGATCGCGGGCCATATCAAATACGCGTAACTTCTGTCGGGTTTTTGGAAAGCGGGCTGCACTTGAACACTCATGGCGGGCAGCGGGTCTCTGGAGAATACTGTAACCGAAACTGGTCTTTGTCTTTCTTTAATATGAAGAGCCTAAATTGATACATTTTTGCAACCTCTTCCTTCGCTATCAAGGCCAAGTTACAATAGCACACTGTGGTATCTTTTTTAAACGAAACACCTGCAAGCCGACACATTACTGAAGCGCATGCGCATTACAATTCATGAATATCTGCCATCTGGCGGACACGCGAAGAATTGCAACCTATTAAATCCGAACCATTCTCAATAAACGCATCAACCGCGCGTCAGCCGTGCATGACCCGTGGCTGGGAACGAAAAATGAACGCGGCATGAGCCAGGTGAAGAGCGTCGCATTCTAGGAAAAAGCCAGGGAAAAAACGGCGATTTGTTAGAATAAAAGCTGCCGCAGCAATATATATATATATATATATATATATATATATATATATATATTGTGACAAACGCCCCTCTTTTGTAGTGCTGACGTCTGTCTGGGTTCTTCCCGACACAGTCTTCTAGGGTTAATTATACAACAAACAGGATCATGCAAAGTATTATGCTGCTTAACTCAGGCTTCTGCCTGCTTTATTTTCATCCAAGTAAGGTACTGCAGCTTTAACATGTGTAGGTTAGAGGTACTCAGATACTTTCATTCAGCAGTTCACACATTTCAGTGTTACAATATTTCCCCCACTGTTATTTCAAGAAATAAAACCAAAATCATATAAGCAAATCCTATCCCTTTCAGGGATCTAACTACACATCAGAATCAGTCTCTCTAACAGCTGCTGGCCAACTAAACTGGTTCCCCAGCTTAAAACAATGCTCTCTCATTTAGGGACACAAGATACAGCACAGTCTTTTAGCAACAGCAGTAATCATTTGTTTTGTCTTATCTGTTCGTGGTGTCCAGGCAAATCCTCTGGTACTGTCATACGTGGAGAGGCCGTCAACCTCGATACTGGATGCAGGAGAGTAGCGACACCCCCAGCCCCCAGGCTCTAAGGAGAGAGAGTGAAATGCAAAACCTCTCTGCTCTAAATACCTGTGCATGTGATTAGAAGAGCAGGTGAGGGAGAACTAGAGCCATTGTAATCTGTGGTCTGGATTTTCCATCCAGCTGCCTGAGTTAATGTGAAGCTGTGGAACAGGATCATTTTTAGCTATTCCTGCACTTTCTGCTCTAAAATGGGGCAGAAAGCTGCCTAACATCTTTGGACTATGTCACAATATATATATATATATATATATATATATATATATATATATATATATATATATATATATATATATATATATATATATATATATATATATATATATATATATATACACAGTATATGTGGTGGGTGTTGGGTTCAGA
The DNA here is from genome assembly GCF_040206685.1 of Ascaphus truei. NCBI lineage: Eukaryota > Metazoa > Chordata > Amphibia > Anura > Ascaphidae > Ascaphus > Ascaphus truei. The sequence continues at coordinate 52,166,842 of NC_134490.1, read as the reverse complement.
GTTTGCAGGCATTGCGTGTGTGTAACATGGAAATCAAGAACATTTTGGCAGAAATGTTATTTGTCTTCATGATATTTGTGCTCAAATAAGCTTTTCTTGCAGCCCTTTTGCTGGCACAAAATATATGGTGAAATTGCAGATGAAAAAATAAAATACACAACACTAGAGATATATTTGTATTGTCAGAGCTTTGTTGTAATTTAACATGTTATGATAACACATGACAAACAACAGGAGCGTCGTTAAATTGCTTACAGTTAATTTGTTAGAGCCTGATGCAGAGTGACTCGTCCAAATTTGTAACCCCAAAGTTACTTCTCCGAAACAATCGAAGCCGTTGTTTTCTTCATAATTTTTTTACATTGAATTGAAGCAGGGGGTCTCTGGAGCTGAACCCCATTCATTTCATCTCCAGGAAACCCCTGGTTCCAGAGATACCTACCTCCGTAGTGGGTGCCGGTTACCTCTCTGGCTGACATCCAGGGGGAATTGCTCCTTTAAATCCTTTACTGCTGGGGGCTCATGCGCAAAATGAATGGCAGTGGTCATGTGAGTGTAAAGGCCCTGGGAGAATGCACAGACGCTCTACAGGCTAAACAGACTCCATAGTAGAAGCACAGAATGCTCTGCAGCGCAAACTACAGGAAGCAAAATACCTCATTACAGAATTAAAAGAAACAGAAGAAGACATAGACAAAAGATCCAGGAGGCACAATGTAAGAATAAGAGGAATTCCAGAGGGCGTGTCTGTTTTTATCCGTGTGGATTCATCAAAAACCGCCATTTGATACAACCCGTGGGTGGATTTGTAGAATCCAATCCACGGATTCAGCAATCCGTTGGCAGATTCTTAAGAACAGATTGTGGAATCCACGGAGTGTATTGGTAATAATAATACAAAATCCGCAAAACGTGAATCCTCCTTTTTGACACCAAAGGAACCGGACGATCTGATGCGGATCCAAATCCGCCACAAGAATTCGCCAATCTCTACTGCTGAGGATAAAGGTGAAAACAGTCGCCTTTGAAGAGGTCCCTCTCATGATTTTGCCAGACCTCTCACCAACAACCCTGGCACACAGGAGGGCGATGAAGCCAGTCTCCGAGAAACTGAGGGAAAAAAATATAAAATACAGGTGGGGTTTTCCCTTCCGTCTAGTTGTGCAGCTCAATGGTCAGCAACATCAGACCAGATCACCAGCGGAAGGAGAGAGGCTTCTGGAGAAGCTGGGCCTGCTGAGCTGCTCCACGAGGAGAGCAACGCACTCAAGTCCTGCAGAGATCCTGGAACCAGGTGGCGAGAGACTAAGAAATATTGCACAACATCTATGTTTCACCAGAGGTGACAAAGGTTTCCCCCAAGCTAGAAACCTTACAAGAGGAAAGGAGATAGATATGGCAGAACACCCTGACTCAGGCTACCAGACAGAAGAAAACTACAAATTTGAACAGAAAGACCTGGGAGTTCATTGGGAGAGAACAAAGGGTGTTGCAACAAAAGTTGGTCATTAGATTACTGTAGCTCACAGAGCATATGTATAAAGAGAAAAAGAGGGGGGATGATTGTTGGAGTAATATGTATAATGTATAAAATGTTTACATTTATAGGCACTAAAATATAAATGTTTAAAAAAAAAACATGGCCGGCTAGATAGGCATCATTGACTCCTTTGAGGGAACAGGTCCCAAAAGGGAAAAGAGGTAGCCAAAATAATAATATATATATTTTAAAAGTCCCATGAAAATACCATACATACTGTATAGTGTAGATACTAGGACACAGCGTTCCCAGTGTACCGTGCTCAGCAGATAAGGTAAGGGCAGAACAGTGCCACATAGAAATCCCATTGTGACCAGATGGAAACAAGGACAGCACAAAAGTGAGTCAACTCTTTATAATCACAATATCATAACAAGGGCGTGCCAAAAAAAAAGTCACTCACTCCCACCCACCGTGGCCCCCCCCCCAAAAAAAACTCTCTCGTCCCCCTCACTTTACCCGCTAGCGAGTCTTACCGACGGCGGGGTGCCATGGCAACAACGGGACGCTGCGTGACGTCAAGACTTCACACTGCGTCAAGTTGTCATGGCAACTTCACGCCGCGTGATGTCATGATGTCACTTAGCATCCTGTTGTCATGGCAACACGGCGTAATTCGACACCGCCCAGCCATCTTTACGGGAGTTCCAGGGGAGACACGGAAGTTGCAGGGGAGAAACAGGAGAATGCTGGGAGACGTTGTACATGCTGCCGCACCCCGCTGCTGGCAAGACTTGCGAGCGGTTAAAATGCACTCGCCCCAGGCGAGTGGGCAAGTGCATTTGTCGAGCCCTGATCATAACATACCTAAACATAACCCCAGCACAGAGGTATATCATATAAAATATCACACAATGTGAAGGGAAGGGACTTAATAGTCCCCAAAAATGTAAAATAGCGTTTATTGAATACAAAAGGACAAATGTAAACATCTTCCTTTTGTAGGAGACTCATTTCAGCAAACACTCCCCACCAACCTTCATGGAGAGAGATTCCAGCTAGCATATTGCTCATCTTCCAAGGAGAGGGGAGTGACAATAGTGGTCAGCAGAAACGTCCCCTTAAAACAGATTTAAAAAAAAGAAGTTAAGGAGGGAAGATACTTGATTATAACGGGCAAAATACATAACAATGATCTCACTATAGCAATGCTATATGTTCCAAATACTTACAGCAATATGTTCTTCAAAACATTCTTTAAATGATCTGGGAAGGGTCAGGAGGGGCAGAGTCCTGGTGGAAGAGGACTTTAATCTTGTTATGAACGTTAATTTTGGTAGAATTAGACACCAGGATGTAACAGGTTGCAAATCGGAATGGTGACACAGCACCCAAACCTTTCAACACTTTGCTACAACAGCATGTTTTGGTAGTTGCCTGGAGAGCCCTGAATCCCAGTAAACTAGACTACACATTCCATTCAAACTCTCACAAAACTTACTTTAGAATAGATCACATATGGATGGATATGAGCACATTTCAATTAGTACAGGAAGCACAGATCCACCCGATCACATGGTCTGACCACACGAAAATTGAAATAATTCTGAAAGGCACCCACAGCCACTCTCATGGAAATTGAATAGCTCCATGCTCAACATACCAGAAGTGGTAGAAACCATATCCATATCAGCAGCTTGAAGTGTGCTTTTTCCCAAATCAATATAAATGGAAGGACCTAGAGATGCAGAACAAAAGAACCCCCTCTCCATCCCGACAGGTGGCCATTAATACTACAAGGAGGGTGTTAATTTCTCTGCCTTACTGACCATGCGGGAAAATACTTAATATGGACAGGCCAACTTTTTTACAAAAAGGGGAAAATGCCTAATACACTACTGGCCCGTAAACGTAGGACCATACAGAGCCAAAACTACATACACGCCCTAAGACTTAAATCAGGGGCAGTCTCTTACAACCCAGAAATAATTATAGAAGAGATCTATAAATATTACAGCGCTCTCTATGATGGGGAGAATGTGAGACACTCACCCAGACAGGAGAGGCCTTGTACACCTTTTATTTCTACTAGACAGGCCCCGGATAACGTCCGTAGAGTAGTAGGCCAGAGACACACTTTAGTTACGGGAGTCTCTTTCTTGGTGAAACACCATTTTTTTTTTGCCTCACAAACACACGCTGTTTTCTGTAACCCCATTGATTAACCCTATCATTGCCTGATTGTTTTGAAATTCATCGCCAAGCAAAATGCTTTCGTCTCTCCAGCACTGATCAGGTTAAAGCTACACCCGACTGCATTAGATAAAAGAAATTGATCAACGGCTGTAGACTATCCATGCTCACAGATCTTCAAGGCTGTTCTTTAACAACAAATGAGTCTCGTTGGCTCCAGGCTGGTTACCTTCCTCGGTTGAAAGAGCAATACATTGTTAGTTCATTTAGCAGTGAAGGGGTAAAAGGACATCAAATGATTACATAAAAGCTTAATGCTAACTTATTTTTTTCCCAGCCCAAGCTAAATTACACAGAAGTTCACCACTGGAACCACTTCACAATGTTTTATTCCTGTTTTTCAGCCACTTCAAGGCTTTCTTCCAGCCTACATGCCTCAGTGGGATTACATTTCCATATTACTACAACATAACATAATTATATGGTGGCAATAGCAGCTATTAATTAGGAAATTCTGAACTCATTTAAAAGCTGTCAATGGCTTGTCAAGGAGTTCATTAAATGCTGCTAACAAGCAAAGGGGGGGGGAGGGGGAGGAGAGCCTTCTCTTCAAATGGAAGAACAAGAAACAGATTTTTTTTACTTTTTCTTTTATTGAACACATAACCGAATCAGTGAAAAGTGTGTGAAGAATATTGGGCAACGCTTGTTAATTGCAGATCCACTGCCTGACTCTTAAAATATATGATTGTTCTACTCTTCCCTTAATTAAATGCTCCCCACAGCCCACTCAAAGTCAATAGAAGAGAAAAAAAACTCTGATTCATTTTCCTCTCAAATCTTTGTAAAAGCTGTCAAACGTGGGTATTTTGGTATTAACCCAAGATAACTTGGGTGTTACTGAGACTTCAAAAAGATTTCCATTTTTAAATAACATCAGAAAGACAGAAAAGTCCCTTTTAACTCAAATACATCGCATTGTTTTCATTATTATTTGTAGAAGGGAAAACATGCTTATTTTCACACTTGCTCTGAAATAATGAGGTGCATTTTAATAATAATTATCACCCTATGCGTTACCTCTGTAGTGCAGTATCAGCTTCATCACAGAGCACAGTATAATGTTTATTATTTATCCTTCACTCCATTTGATACAAACTATTGTCTTTTGTTCCTATTGCACAGACTTGGTAAATGAGGAAATAATCCAAAGTTTCAGAAAACAAAAATACACATAAATGGTCATAGTGCACAAAATACTACATATCCTCTCTAGTTCCAAACCCAGTCCTTCTATACTCATTGGTTTACTCAGCGCTCATCGTTGAAACAAAGACCAAACACTTCCCACAGGAGTGACAATGAGAAGGCAGCTTGGGACATAATCGTCACAAAGGTGTCACAACTCTCGTGCTGGCTCAGTTGGATTTCAGCTCATGTCTATTCAGGGATCAGATGTCTGATACTATGCCTGTCATGCATATAATTAATTATATTGTCGTTATTACATTATCATAATTACTATTATCAGGGCCGGAGCCGTAATGTCTAATTTAGGAATCTCTTAATAGTGTAATTTACAACAAGTAAAGTATGCGATCTATGTGAAAGCAATTTAGCCAATTCCCCGCATACAGGAGAAGATGCATCAACTTCCAATATACAAAGGCACCCTTTGGCCTCCTTGACATCCTACTCTTCAGTCCGTGATATAGAGGTAGCTGGTAGGAGTAGATATGTACTAGGTTTTGCATCACTGAGCAACATTTTGATTCCCAATCTGCCTAATTAGTGTAAATTGTGTAATTTATTGAAATAAAAATGCTACAAAACAACTTTTCCTGTAACTTTAGTGATTTTTGTCAATATTCTTTCTCATTTGTAATGTATAAGGAGCGGCTCAGTGAGTAAAGACACTGACTCTGTCTCTTTAAATAATGATACTGAGCTTGAACCTGGTTCAATTCCCGGTGTCGGCTCCTTGTGACCTTGGGCAAGTCACTTTATCTCCCTGTGCCTCAGGCACCAAAATCATAGATTGTAAGCTCATCTGGGCAGGGACAGCGTCTGAATAATCCATAGACCTATGCGTTGTGTACCGTGCACTATACTGTAATTGTGATGTGCTTTGAAAAAAAGCACTATATGACATAAATTCATTAAATTATTATTAGAAAAAATGATGCATCAAACTATGTCTGAGTTGGCATTACTACCATTGTATATAAAGGCATCCACCAAATATTTGAATAGAACTATGTTTCTTTTCTCCCATTTGTGGAAATAGCAGCTTACCACCATGTCAGGGGCAGTCCGCACAGAGCTATCGCTACCCTCAATACTGTAGTTTGAAGTCAGATTACAGGTTTGATGAATCTCTAGGTTTTGGGTTCTTCTTACATGTAGACACAGGAGTTTTTTTTAGATTTGATGACTTCTCTAAAAAGCAGCTTTTTTAATTATTTGACAGATTATAAAGTGCTTTTATAGACTTGTTAATAAATATTGTATCTACTTTTAGCTTGCTGAGTCCTGACCTCCACTGAGATCCCTATTGAGGTGAAAGAATTATAAAGATGCTTCAGACCGTGCAACATTTTAAATACAATGTAAAGATCCAGTAGGAGAAATTAGCAGGAGAAGATCCCCTTCAAAATGATGCTGCTGCTTCAGAGCATATTATTTTTGCAGCGGTGCGCAAACTGGGGGAGGGGGGGGAGACACACCGAGATTAACTGTGGGGGGTGCGGGGTTTACAGAGGCCCCGCGCGCTTCCTGAAGGCACTTAAATTAAGTGCCGGGGAAGCGGCGAAGGCCTCTGTAAACCTTACTTACCGTGGTCGAGCTGGCATCTGGAGATGTGTCGCCATGGCAACGCAGCGTCAAATGACGCCGCGGGGTCATGTGACGTCGTATTGCTATGGCAACGTGACATGACACCCAGATGCCAGGAACCACGGTAAGGAGGAGGGAGGGGGGGTGCACAGAGAGGAGGACAGCCGGCAGGGGGGCACAGGGAAAAAAGATTGCGCTCCCCTATTTTAGAGGAATGAAAGATACATTTTGCATGACATGATTGACAGCTGAGCACAACATCTGATAAACATGATAGAGCGAAAACAAGGGAGTTAAGGCCTGTGTTACTGTAACTCAAAACCTGAGAGTATATCTAGGGAATTTTTCCATGTGAGAAATGGGGATTTGGAACAGCTATTTTCAGAGAGGTGATAATTAAAGAAAAGTTCTGTTTTACACTTAAGGTTTTTATAGACATTTAGAACTAAAAATGACTTCAGTTATGCAAGGTTGAATAGATGAGCTGTCTCCCGCTCTGGCAATGCATATTTAACCATTAGGTGCTAATGCAGTAAATCCCTTCTGTGCCTCGTTTAATGGCCCGGTCTCAGCATTATTGCACTTTAGGGACTGATTAAGAATTGAACAAATATTATGTTAATATCCCAAACTTTAGAATAATTAAAAGTTCTCATAGCCAACAGCCATTCCGGTCCTGTACAAGTCGAATTTGTAGGTCTTAGAACCTTTTGGGGGACCAATAAGAGACCTTTTCATTGTTGAAATTATATGGGACTGTGTATCAAGGCAAAACTGGTGCAGTTCAGAGAGGGGAAAAAAACCTAATTGGATTTTATTTCTTTAATACACCTGCTAAAAAACAAATTGCTCCACAATTGCACCACTTTTACCTTGATAAATAAACTAAATAGTATCTCTTCTTCAATTGTACAATGAAATGTCTCCAGAGCACTTCTCTTCGTCACAATAGAAGTAAAGCTACTTTGCAAATTATGCTTCTGTTTCTTTATACAGTGACCAAGCATTATTCCTGTTTACCTTTCAGAACTGCGTCTGAATGACCTTGGCAAGTCATTGCATCACTTTGGCACATGGGTACTAACATTATATTGCTAAACAGGATTAATTGTGCCTGTTTTATTCTTCCTTTTACAGTAATGCATAGATTGGCAGCCATATAAAAAAAAAAAATATTACTGTGCTGCCCAAGGAGATTCTTGTCACTTTCAGTAAAGATGCTGGCTGAGAACTGGAATGCTGAAGATTCAAAGCAGCCTGCGCTAATTTAAGCAAGATATTGTAAATTACGATTTTCAAGGTCAGTGGCACCATTTCAATAGCTGTCCTGCTAGATTTAGAAATGGAATGTCTGATGTTACTCGTTTCAATTGTATGCCTAAGGATGTTTTTTGCCAGCACGTTAAGGTGTCGGCCCCTGATACAACCAATTAGGAATTAAAGATTGTGACAAAGGTAATTTGTTTCCTTTAAGGATCGCGTCAAAAGTGTTGACTTGACAAAAATAATTTGATCAAAGTGCAGTGTTAGATGGTTGTGCTAAACCCCAAATGGGTTTCTGATTCCCACAATTGCTCAAGGTTCTTGAAACTTCCATTGATGAATGAAGGAAAGGCTAAAGTGACACAAATTGTGCCATTTACATGTTTTATTTACAGAAATGTGCATTCGGTGTGGTTTATTTGCATTACTAAATTAGTGTAGTCAGCCACAGGCAAAGGTAACATTGACTAATTATCCCCATAAATCTTGGAATGAGAGATACATTGGGGTTTGTTTAACAAAGCCTATCGGCTACGAAATAGATATGGAAGTAACATTGGGAAAAGGAGTCCCTGCCCCGATGAGCTTACAATCTTAGTGATAAGTAGGAAGAACATACAGAGACAGTAGGAGGGAGTGCTGGTAAGTGCGTCTGCAAGGGGCCAAGCTCGATGTATGAGAGCTAGTCATAGATATTTTAATATGTGAAACCATTCTAATATACTTTATTAAGTGGGACAAATACTAAGAAAAAAAAATGTGTAGCTATAGGCAAGACAGGAAAGAACAAGATCTGCTGATAACTAAGAAGAAATCGAAATCATCATGTACTGTATTTCCTGTTAACACTACTGTGCCAATTACTCTATATGTCATAATTACTTGCAAATTAGACCACTTCCATAACATTTGTGAAGAATCAGCTAATAAATGACCTTAACTGAGACTTATGACCAAAACATCCTTTAATTAGTTCATTCAAAAAGTCCTTTGAACTGTGATTTAGTCAAATCTGAGGTGTACAGTATGCACCTTCTGTGTGCAGATTGTAAGCTCTTCGGGGCAGGGATTCCTTTTTCTATTGTTACTGTCATATCTGAAACACTTATTCCCATTATGTTATTATTCCACGTGTATTACTGCTGTGATGCGCTATGTACATGGATGGCGCTATAGAAATAAATATATACATACATACACACGTTAGACAAGTGGCTGAGAAAAGTACAGCTCAACCCCATTATAACGCGATCCGTTACAACGCGGATCCGCTTATAATGCGATGCAAGCGTGGCTCCCAATTTTCGTATTTATGAATACTTTACAACACGATTATTGGGATCTTAAATACTTTACTGTACAATGCATACAATTGTACATTATTTATAACGCGATCCACTTATAACGCGATGTGATTCTTTGGACCCCAAGCACAGTGTTATAAGGGGGTTGAGCTGCACATTGTATTGCAAAATATGAAAATGTCAATATTTAGACTAAAACCTTAAATTAACATTATATATAGTCTCTTGTTATATAAACTATAAGCTGTAGCACTGAAAAGTTCAAAAGTAAATTACACAATAGTGTACTTTATTAAAGACACGATAATCTCTTTTAGCAGCATCATTGTAATACTGTATGAATGTACAAAAAAGCTGCATCAAATGTGAATAATTTCTTATATTTGGTGCAACAACAAGCAGATTATAATAATACAGGTTTACTTTATACCTAGCATAGTTGGCAGTTAAGGTGTTTAATACCTCATCTCCTGAAGGACAGTAGTCTGGCAACTTTTATAGCACTTAAACTTTGCTGTTAAAAAAAATGAAAGTTAAAAAAACAACCAAGGAGGCTAATATATGCAAACACTTACTTAATATCATTCACAAAAGATGAAAATATGTGTATGACATTAACATTACAAGCAACCTCGTATATTTTTTTTCATGTGTGAAAGTTGTGATGTGCTGTATCTCTAAATTAGATTTTAAGAAAAAGAGAAGTTACCTTACAAATAAAAAATGAGTGTTTATATCATAAAAGAATAGTCCCTCTCTAAACACAACAGCCCAAACAGCCCTGCTTCTCCCTCTGAACTGTTTTCAGAAATGGTGCAGCTCGTGCGGCAAATAACTCAGCATGGCACAAAGAATAACACAGAAGTGCTTGTGAAAATGTTATTTTGGAATTGAATATAAATCACTTTTTCGCTGCTTGAGGGTACCACAATACATCATTTAATCCACAGATCGTACTGATAGAAATGAGTACAATTCTAAAGTACGGAGAAACAGTTTCAGGCGCGGAGACTCCTGCTTGTGCAGCCAACACAACACAGACAAACAATTTCTTCAAAGCGCAGGTCTCCTCAAAGACCGAGATACAAAGTGGAGCTCTACTCACAAGTTCATAATGCAATTCTCCATTTAATGTGATAGCCAAGAACAGAGGAGAAATAATGTTTCAGGTCCTATATGGACCTGATGAAAGGTCCATATGGGACCTGATGAAAAGTCCATATGGGACATGAAATGTCTTTCCACTGTTCTTAGCTGTCACATTAAATGGAGAATTGCATTATGAACTTGTGAGTAGAGCTCGATTTTGTATCTCTGTCTTTGAGGAGACCTGCACTTTGAAGAAATTGTTTAAGGAGAGAAATGGCAAATACCGAAGTAAAAATAAACAATTGTGTATCATGTTGTATGAAAGTATAAAGCTTTTTGCATGTCAGCAGAACCACGAGAGGAGCACATTCACATCATGTGTTATGCAAGTCTTGTTATCTTGGTGGATATTCCCTTGCACAATCAGTGACATTTACAGATGTAGCAAGACTTACTGTTTTCCGCACCGGAGCAATCCACAAAACCTTGACTGCCCCGGCATCGGAGGATTATTGCTGCAGTGGGGGCGGGTCCAAAACGGATGCATGGACTCCCCCTCCACAGCGTGACGGCACTATCTCCGGAACCGTGGCTTTAAACTTTTTCAGTCTCGGCTGCAGAATCAGTGAGTCTCGTGATATCCATATGTTTAATCTCTGTAACCCTTATTTACATTGTAGCGTGTGTGTGCGCGTGTGCGTGTGTATGTTCTGCCCACTTTTGCACCATGGTGCTGTGTTCAGCTATCAGTGCAGATTATTTCACTCGATTTATCTAACAGAATGCTACTGAACCAATATCCACAGAGGTGAGTAACACAGCATTGTGTCTCTCAACATGCAGCAGAGAAGACACTAGGGGCCTATGCAGAGAGCAGCGAATTTTAAAATTGGCGAATTTATTAAAAAGTAGCTTTTTTGGAGAGTTTTAATCTCCATATGCAGAAAAGTGCGAATTCTGCTATGTTTAACATGGATGCGTGTGGCGAGTTTAAATTGGCGAGATGCGCGCTTCAGAAATGTGTTAAAACAAATTCGCGGCTTTTTTTTTCCCTTTGCAATGGCTGCGAGCGGCAGTTTTTTCTGGCGAGTTAAAACTGAGACAATCGCGCCATTTTATTGGCGCGAACAGCCGCTAGATGCCGTTCGCGCCTCTCTGCATACGGATATTTTTAAAACCTGCGAGATTGAGGTTCTCGCCAGCCGCGAGGCGAGTTTTATAACTAGAAAAGAAAAATTGGCGCGTTTTTCGGAACTCGCCATTTTCTGCTGCTTTCTGCGCGATTTTCTCCAAAAAATGGCGAATTTCGAAATAGCGCTGCTCTCTGCATAGGCCCCTAGATTTCTTAGTCTCTTCCATGGTTTGCAAAACTCCTACTTCAAGTCTCCAAGAAGCTACAATGATTTCTCTTTAATAAGTCCCCAGTGACACGCTAATGAGATAACTGCAAAGTTATATGTGGCAGCTTTGGTTAGTCTACTTACTTACAGAAAATTACCAAATTGGTTTTACATTTAGGGAATATTAATAGGAGTGATCCCAATAAGCCTCCTGTCCCTTAAAGCTTCCCTACTGTAATAGCAGGGTCTCCAGATAATTCTCTCTTTCTGTTGTTTGCTTGGTTAACAAATGAATCATTTTATTATTAAAAAAAAAACATACAAAATGTACTTTATATTTCCAAGATATATATATAACTGTATATAGAATAATCATTATAGAAACAAATCAAGCTATGACCACAAGCACTAACACATTGCACAGTGATAATTCTCATATACATATAGTAGTGGGTACAGGGTTAAATATAATTAAATATATTAAATATTCTGAGTTCACAATTAAATAAAATGGTAAATGAGGTATATGCGATAAGACGCTTGTGACGGTTACTCAGGATATGATCAAAAATACACAGAATTTGATGTGTTCTTAGGTGAACAGAAGGAAACTCTTGGGAAATGTTGATGGGCAGGTTTGCATTTTTAGGACTCTACTGTTTGTCCGATCAGATCTAATGTACGGCATTTACAACTGCAGTGCAATGCAAGCCATTCCTGCTCCCTGAATTCAAGCACTTTAGCCGTATAGTGAACTAGTAGAAAGAATGCAGAAGACGTGCATGGAATGCTCAGCTGTCTTCGGGTTAACCAAGAAACAAATCTATGAGGTAGCACTTTCCATTGTGCTGCTTTGCGAAAGCTACAAAAATCAGTGTTGCTGATCCATTCTCTAATGATATGATACCATCTGGTCGCCTTACACATGCTCTCTATCTTTCAGGATAGTTTTGAGGTTGATGCTTTCAGTGACAGTCTTGGAGCCAAGATAGAGCTGTCTAAGCTGATAGCAGGCTCCTCACTTTATCAATTTACAAGCCAAAATGGAGATATTCTTGTCACTGCAGTGAATTGTGATGACAAGGCTGCTACATGGGCATATTTATCCATCCGCTTATACACACTCTACACACACTTACAATGTGCAAATGTGACTGCAAACATGCTATTTACCATAAAGAACAACATCTCAAACCCACAGAACATGAGAAGTCATTCTTTAATAATCGTCCCTGTTCAGCAGTGTCAGCAGGTCTATTACTTCAATGGGAAATGTACTGTATGTAATCCCACAATGTATGGAGATTATATATCAAAGAATATATAAGAAAAAGTGCTACTTACGTACTATGTAATAGTTTGTGAATGCATATGTGATTACTGTGATATTCCAGAATTAAATACACTTTTTAAAAGTTGCAGGTGTTCTAATATGACCAAACTCTGAGCCAAAAAATGTATATAAACAGATACAGATAAAAAAAAATAGTAATATGTACGTATAGTACTTGTAAAAATACTATTATGTAGAAAATAAAATAGAGGAAAAAAAAAAAAAAAAGCAGCGCACAACCAAGGGAGTAAGGTCCAAAACAAAAATGTTTTATTGGGTCATGAATAAAAAAAGAGGTACACAGCTCTCCTACGCGTTTCGTACACTTCTGTACTTTATAAACTACAGAAGTGTACGAAACGCATAGGAGAGCTGTGTACCTTTTTTGTTTTTGGACCGTACTCCCTTTGTTGTTTTTTTTTTTTTACCATTTTTCCTCTACTGAAGTTATTACAGCGGCTGGCACGCCACAGAAAGACCTCCTGAAGTGGGACACTCTATACCAAATGTGAGTACTTTCCTGATTAACGATTATTTAGAAGACACCCCCAATTAGATTATATATCAACCCCATATTGCATGATTATTGAAAGTAAAAAAAATAATGCATCTGCGTCTCCAAGCAACACACTCACTATCTTTATCATCTGATGCTAAAATATTAGTAGCGGCATTATTTCATGTTTGTTATAGGATAGTTTGTGGGTTATGAAACCATTCAATGGACCAACATATCAGCCATAAAAGGTAATTTTGTGCATAAACTTACAAGGCTGCAGACAGGGGTCTCTTCATCAGATTTCCTTGTCCTATTGATTTCTTGAACCAGGAGTGACCAACTCCAGTCCTCAAGGGCCACCAAAAGGACAGGTTTAAAGGATATCCCAGCTTCAGCACAGGTGGCTCAAATCAGTGGCTCAGTCAATGACTGCACCATCTGTGCTGAAGCAGGGATATCCCTAATACCTGCCCTGCTGGTGGCATTTGAGGACTGGCTTTGGTCACCCCTGCTCTAGAGTCCTGTGAAGTTTCTATCTCTTACAATCTATATTTAGGAGAAACAACCAGTATGTGATTTATACTGATGGAAAATACGTCTTACAGGTATTTAGCTATTGTGACCTTCTTTGTAACACACCCAGATCACCTTTATACCGGTCGTAAGAAAAAACAAGCACAACTTGAAATGATTTATTAGCTCTTCTTGCTGGATACTAAGAGTATGAGTTGTGTTTACTTTAGGCTATTAACTGTCTGATATTTGTACATCAGCATCACAAAAGCCTAATATGTCTCTTCTCTGTTGGATTTGGCGCCTTTTGTCACAATCTATAAGGAGCCGCGTCTTACTCCCTATGCCGTGCAGTGGCAGCGCTGTCAGATCCAGATACTTTTTGGGCTTTTTTTTCCATTAGCAGAGAGACAGAAAGGTTATAAGACCCAGAATGAGAGCGTCCCTCAGCAGCCCTATCAAATTAATTGAGAGTGATATATTTGGGTCAGGTGCTGTATCTGGGAGTTGCTGCATTTATCCCATTTGATACTATGGAAAGATCCTGCTAACTAAATAGGACAATCCTCTGCCATCTCAGATCAAATTGCAAGGACAAGCAGCTCATCTGCTTCTGTGCAAACATATTGCACTGCTATTTTATCATGAGAAAAACGAGTGTCAATAAGGTACAGCATGTCAGGTTCTCTCCGTATAGACCAACTTGTACCAACTATCTCTGTGATATACTGTATAGCAGTCTTGGAATGGAGAATAATCTTTTTCCCAAGTCCAGAGAATGTATTCATTCATTCATCCACCTGGAAACTAGTAGAAATAACATATCCCATTTGGCCATCAAGCACCTACATTATGGCTTTTAGAAGTTAGAGAACTAGTTTCTTATAACAACACCCACTTCTATGTTATCTGAAAGTTTGTTTCATAATTCAAACTCTTTAATAGGTTTTCAAATGTTGGTTCAAAAATCAAGCTCTGAATGACCCAAAGGAAAATAGCAGGCGGAAGCAGAGGATGCTGGGTGCCTGCAGCAAAGCATGCAGAATGCGGAAAGTGCAGCCTGACCAGTGAAGCAATTTTGAGCGGTCATTTTAATAGGACCCCAAAATATTATTTTATATAAGTTTCTTTATTTAACAATTGAACTCATTCAGTTTTCAGCTGTTTTACAATAAATTAAGCAGTTATAATAAAGAAATTCAGGCGAAAAAAGGATGTTTTAGGACGAGGTCTTCATGTTGCACATTCAATACTGATATACAGCAGTGGAAGATTTAGGATAGGAATGGAATAATTAACCCCATTAATATGGCTCTTTATTGTGTTGCATTCATACTACAATAAAAAAAATCGAATAAAATCCACAACTCATGCAAGCACCCCAAAGAGCTGTAAATAAAATATATATACTACCTGATAATATCCAATAAATAGTATTCTCAGAATGACTATGTAATCTCAAAGGATGGTGCTCACTGCGAAGATAACCATTAATAAACCACAAAAAATAACTCACTAAGAAGGGAGAGAATCAATCTTCACAAATGTGGTATTAAACTGGAGTAAATTCATAATAAATATTTTATTATCAATACAAAAACTAGACAGCGTTAAAAACATATTTTTAAAAAAGTGTGTAAAGGATGCATGAAACAATAGAAAATTGCCAATGTGTGATAATCCTAATATATTTCCAAACCGAGTGCGGGGGTCACCCAGATTGGAACCACTGGTCAGTCTGATACTTCCTGGGTACCGAGGTACAGTGCAGATAAGTAGACCCTAATTTACTAAACGTGACATTGCTCGGGTCTGACAGCAGTAACCGCGGTTCACATATCGACCATGAAAGATCCCAATAGAAAAATGTGTAAAGACCGGCAAAGTTGATATTGATGCGGATTGAGAAAAATATAAACACTGGATTCCGTTCTTAAAATAAGTCCCAAACCATCTCACATATATTGGTCGAGGGATAATACCTGAATAATATTCATCAGTCATTACAGGATAGGGAAACTTCATGCGCTCACTCAGCCCAGATTCAAGGTGATATGCAGGCAGCTAGCAGTAGGCAGCAGAGGCATCCGACATTACACACAGACGCCCGAGGCGCGTTTTTCAAGAAGGCCTCGTCAGCGGCGGGGCTTTAGGCGCACTTACCATTCTAGTTATACCTCATCACATGGTGACGTCATCAATCTAGAAGAGAAAACAAAATACATTAACATCAAAAAAAAAGTTATAAAAATCCAGTAAATAACAATTTTTCATTGGCTCCTGCTGGACTAACTGTGTGTAGAAAGCAAATGCAGCAACTTTCCCTTTGGGAAAGTAACTTTTCAATGTCCCCTTCCTCTGTAACCTTGGAATTCGTTCTATCCCAAACACACACAGATCAGAGGCTTTACTGGTGTGAGAAGAAAAAAAATGTCTCGCAACACTTGTCAATTTGTTACCTTTGTGTTTTTGTGCATTTCAATTGTGGTGTTTTGTAGTCGATATCTGCATTGCGGTTATTGCTGCCGGGCTTGAATTTTTGGATTAATAAAACATCTTTTACGATTTTACTCCTGTATAGTGCCGCATTTTTGAAGATTTATACTCTCTCTTCTTAGGGGGCTATCTATTCCACATACAGCCACAAATACACAATTTGCGTTTTGTTTGCCAGGTTTGTGGCTATTCCTGTAACAGGTGGGAAGAGATAAGAAAGAGTAGCAAAGTTAATGAGAAGTTGCAGAATCTACCTACTTACCCGGTTCATGGGTCATTTTTTTGTAAGATCAGTTGAGCTCATAGATTCACTGTGGTCATAAAATAGATACTTCGGGGGAAAGCGTTGAGGTTCAGTTGATCTCTGTAACCCCAAAGTGAGATGAGTTTTGGGTGGTGCATTTCTGGAAAGTTATTGGGGTTTTTGGTTACCAGAAAAGCAGCATTGGAAATAAGCACAACACAGCATTAGAAATAAGGGGAAAACGAAAGAAGAGAGCACCATCTGGATGATGCTCTCTTCTTTAGTTTTTCCCTGGATCTATCAGCAGCAGCACATCATCCATCACAAGAGGTGTCCGTGAGTACTGGGCTATTAGCCCTATTAGCCCCCAATGAAATTGTTCATGGTGAGTCTCTCATTCACTTTCAATTTTCAGGGATGAGGCTTTATACCTTTTATAAGGTTTTACTCACTTTATGGCATACACCTCTCCATGTTTTGGGACATAATGATGTTATTTGAGCAGGGTATTTAAGCATTCTTACCAACTTTCTTGCTATCAGCATTAGAAATAAGCATGGATGGGGCACTGTGCCTGCTCGATCCCAAGCATTCTCATAAGAGCCATTGGGAACGAGAAAACACACAGGAAAAAACACACATAGAGGTCCAGAGTGAGTGAAGAGAAGGGAAGTGGAACACACTGTGGTGCCACTGGAAAATAAATAAATGAACACATGGCTATAAGAAGCACTAGGAGCAACAAAGAGGACCACACCAAGTGATTCGACTCATGCATGCCAGTGCCTGTTCCAGCAGACGAGTCCACTCCGTGACCAGAGTGAGAACCTTCAAGACAACGCTGAGGGATTTTGCTCACATATGCCCGTGTGAGTACCTATAACCCTATATGATTATCTCCTACCCTATTGTTCTCGCACATTGTTCTTTAGGATATATATTATACACTCTGTTGTTTCTTTTTACATGCGCTCATCTCCGCTCTATCTACATCTACATTCTAAGACAGTGTAATACTGTACAGAAGAAGTTAGAAGCTGAGAAACCTTGGGACTTATAGGCCTAAACTACTATATCGTGATGGACCGCAGCCCAAAGTCACCCATCTAAGAGAAAGTAAATCATGACACAATGGGAGTGTTTTGTCTGAAATGTTAAATACAGACGTACACTATACCAGTTCATTCTCCAGTTAAAAGATCCAGGGAATTTTACTGTGAGAGTTACAGATCAATTTCCATTGAACTTTCTTCTGAATAACAAGGGCTCTTATAAAAATGAGGCTTCCGAGAAGTGAAGAGTACACAGAAGGAAAAGAACCCCAAGGAGAGCACTGACCCGCTGTAGAATAAAGCCTGGTGTACCAGAATCATGTGACGGTGGGTGGACTGGAGTGAATTAAAACATGTATATGTTTAATTGAGTCGTAACTCAGAACAATAAAATAATGGGGGGGGGGGACGCTGTGGATCAGGTATAATACTCTGAAAAACCAGTGTACAGCGAATTAAAAAGGGGGACAAAAGGAACCAAAATATGAACCACTCTGCTATCTAAACTACTAAAGTGTGCTAGGGCAAGGTGTCCTATGAATACCACCACACTTGATGCTGGGTGGTATTGATATGGCCCAAGTTAGGGTTTATGGACAAACCGGTGCCACTATAAAGTAGTGTTACTGGTTGACACCTGCTTAGCCCTGTATAAGCCCAATCAGTACTGGTCAGTAGTTTTGAAAGGGGTGCACATATAGTGCCTGTGAACAGATTATGATCCGGAGCACAAGGTCTGAATAGGTGTTTTCACAATTAGGTAGTCACAGTAAGAGTCTTCCTAGTGCTATGTCACACAGTATAGTAAAGCATAGGGATATCAGTGATACCTATACCAGTACACAAGTAGTGTCTGTTTACATGAAAATGTGTCATGTGTGTGTCAGGCAATATAGCAGACAGGATCAATGCCTGTTAGAATAGTGCATAAATTGTGCCTGTATACATAGGACCTGTGTGCATATATACTCTGAGTCCTGTGGGGACTTGGTGTTAACAGATGCTCGATGGTGTATGTGTGCTGTCCCTCAGTGTAGAACATACAGTCACACACACATCGAGACAGTATAAGACCCAGATCAGTATTTATCTAGAACAGTGCACAAGTAGTGCCTGTTTACATGGAGTGTATGAAAATCACGGGTTTCATCCGTCCATCAAAGATCAGGCATACCTCTTAGAGTAGGGCTGGGCGCCTTCAGCAACATGCGTGGAGCTCTATTAGATCAGACTTAGGTATGCCTCGTAATAAAATCAATAAACGTAGCTGCAATAGCAGAGCCCCATATCTGAGGCTACTGGGGATAGGAAGCGCTCCGACCGCAAGCGCATGTCCCGCCCCTCTGATGTAATGACGTCATCAATCGCCGACGTACATTTCGCTAGTACTGCTTTGTCAAGGCTGGGGGGGGGGGCACTCATCATGCTCCCAGTATATATACGGTAAGCTATCCTCTGATAGGTAGTGACGCATTCCCTAATTTGCATGTTTAGAAGTGTATACATGCTAGAACTGGTAAGGGGCAGCTGCAAAGTGGGTCAAATAAAGGGGCTAAATACAAACCCCTCATTTAACCCCCTCGGTGCCAGGGTTTGTATGAGGGGTTAAATGAGGGGTTTGTATTTAGCCCCTTTATTTGACCCACTTTGCAGCTGCCCCTACCTATTTGCCACACACTTTGTCCGCCCAGCTTATCAACCATTCCTGATTACCAAAGCACTTCAATTTTCTCCCTCTGTGACAAGCAGTACTAGGTCTACACGCCCCCTTACCAGTTCTAGCATGTATACACTTCTAAACATGCAAATTAGGGAATGCGTCACTACCTATCAGAGGATAGCTTACCGTATATATACTGGGAGCATGATGAGTGCCCCCCCCCCCCCCCAGCCTTGACAAAGCAGTACTAGCGAAATGTACGTCGGCGATTGATGACGTCATTACGTCAGAGGGGTGGGACATGCGCTTGCGGTCGGAGCGCTTCCTATCCCCAGTAGCCTCAGATATGGGGCTCTGCTATTGCAGCTACGTTTATTGATTTTATTACCAGGCGTACCTCAGGCTGATCTAATAGAGCTCCCCGCATGTTGCTGACGGCGCCCAGCCCTACTCTAAGAGGTATGCCTGACCTTTGATGGACAGATGAACCCCGTGATTTTCATACACTCCATGTAAACAGGCACTACTTGTGCACTGTTCTAGATAAATACTGATCTGGGTCTTATACTGTCTCGATGTGTGTGTGACTGTATGTTCTACACTGAGGGACAGCACACATACACCGTCGAGCATCTGCACCAAGTCCCCACAGGACTCAGAGTATATATGCACACAGGTCCTATGTATACAGGCACAATTTATGCACTATTCTAACAGGCATTAATCCTGTCTGCTATATTGCCTGACACACACATGACACATTTTCATGTAAACAGACACTACTTGTGTACTGGTATAGGTATCACTGATATCCCTATGCTTTACTATACTGTGTGACATAGCACTAGGAAGACTCTTACTGTGACTACCTAATTGTGAAAACACCTATTCAGACCCTGTGCTCCGGATCATAATCTGTTAACAGGCACTATATGTGCACCCCTTTCAAAACTACTGACCAGTACTGATCTGGGCTTATACAGGGCTAAGCAGGTGTCAACCTGTAACACTACTTTATAGTGGCACCGGTTTGTCCATAAACCCTAACTTGGGCCATATCAATACCACCCAGCATCAAGTGTGGTGGTATTCATAGGACACCTTGCCCTAGCAAACTTTAGTAGTTTAGATAGCAGAGTGGTTCATATTTTGGTTCATTTTGTCCCCCTTTTTAATTCGCTGTACAATGGTTTTTCAGAGTATTATACCTGATCCACAGCGTTCTCCCCCCCCCCCATTATTTTATTGTTCTGAGTTATGACTCAATTAAACATATACATGTTTTAATTCACTCAAGTCCACCCACTGTCACATGATTCTGGTACACCAGGCTTTATTCTACAGCGGGTGAGTGCTCTCCTTGGGGTTCTTTTCCTTCTGTGTACTCCTCAATATTTTACCCCTGATAGTAGCACCTCCACCAGTCCATTCCAGTTAGCAGTAGCGAGGGTTTTCCCTCCCTTCCCACTTCCCCTTCCCCCTCCCCTTGTTCGGTATTTCCAAGAAGTGAATCAAGCAATACTGTACAGGTCTGTTTATCAAAAAATTATGTCAAAGTGATTCAGAAACACACTTGTATCAAAAAACAAAAATATGTATATATACATTTTATGTTGTTGTTTCAAATGTTCTGTTCATTAAACAAATAAATGATTTTTCATACTGATGGTGAGTTATAGCAGCTTGTCCATTCTTTACTGCCAGTTCCACTTGGGGGAATCTTCTAGTAGCTGCGAATTGTGCATATCCATGCGGGAAGAGCCCTTTCTGCTCGGATTTGCAGGTTTTTTTTTATTCTGTAAGCCCTTCTCGCATATCCAAACCGTATGGAAAATGGCTATTTTAGATGCGGTTTGATTCCTGCTTTGCAAATCTGAGCGGAAATTACAGAGTCTGAAAGACGCTGACATTCTAGCAGCTCCACAGAGAATACTCGGGCGCAATCTAAAACTACGGCAGATGTTAAGTCCCCAAAAAATCCTCTTTCTAATCCTGTGCTCCCCTATTTTTTCTGTTCCTTATACGTAAGTCTAGCAGCTCCGTTATCTCTAAAAGGCTAAACCTCTTCAAATAACTTGCTTTTGGGGAAGTGGGGGGTGAGGGAGAGAGAGAGAAAGGGTTCTTCAGAACAAACACACAAGGAAGAGTTAAGATGAACTTTAATTTTATGCAGAATCACAGTGGTGGGACAATGTTTCGGGCAACGAGACCCTTCGTCAGGTGAAAGATAACAGTGACATATAGAAATACACTTTGTGTAACCACTGAGACACACTCCCCAAAATTTCACCCGCCAGAGGAAGTCCATGGTGGCCGCTTTCCTCATTAGTGTTCAGCAACTTCAGTAAAATAACAGAGGGAATCCATTCCCTTTTTAATTTATGTCACAGCACCCCATGCCCTTGCTAATGCTTACTAAAATAACAATTGAAGGGAATAAACCAGTAAAAGTACATGGTGTCTACAAAATGAAACAAGTATGTACAAAGATAGAATGAATGGTAATGTCGATACACAGGCCTATATATATATATATATATATATATATATATATATAGGCCTGTGTATCAAAGTTAATTTATTCCGTATAGAGACCTATAATGGAAGAAGCACTGCATCAATAAAGGCAAAAGCAATGCAGTCCTTAAGGTAACAAGGGCAACCCGCCTCTGCAGTAAAGTGTACAAGATTAAAGATAATAGATTGACGTACAGACATTCTAACTCTTCAGTGTATACACCAGTGACTCCAAGATAATATATATTTCATGGGGATTTGTAGTATTTCAAATAACCAATCAAAAGAGGCAATATACATCTCTAGAGGATACACATCTGGGGTGATAACACTTGACAAGACAGGCAGTAACAGAATATAATTTATTGGAAAGTTAATCCACAGACATAAATGTAAACATGAAAGTTTAAGTATCGCGGATAGGAGCTTATAACCAGAGAAGTGCTGCACCCACCGAGACATTAGCAGCCCACGCCAACAAAAACACAATAAAAACATAGGTTTACAATCTTATTCGTCTATAAAATCTCCCCCACACAAATATGTAGGTTAATAGTAGTATTTAGTAGCAATGGCTATGAGTCAGTGTGTATTCCTACGGGTTCAATCTGTAATGAAGTAATGAGCGAAGAAAAGCAGTAATGGTTAAAAAAAAATAAGATTATTAGAGAAAATATGTTCTGACTTAAACGAATGATTTAACTACAACGAAAATGTGTGTTTATAAATGTTGTCGTAACTTACAATATGTTTGCTGATGAGGTGGTCACCTCTGTTAACAACATTACAGATCAACAAGACGAAGAATGGATAAAGTAGTGAAAAATGTTAAATCACACTCTGCGTACGTATTGTATAGGATTAGTCCAAATATAAGCACATTTCAGAAAGTGGTAATTGAAGAAATAGATACATTATGACGCACACACCACACAATACAAAAGGTCAGAAAAATAAATATAATGTAATGTAAGAGACGTGTTCAGGGGCATGCAATGGAGACTGTTTTAAGGTGAAATTAAAATAAGGCTTTATTGCGCCTGTTGCTTTAAACACAGCAAACATGTAAATCAGCAAACAAAATCCGCTCCACTCTGGAGTATATATACACTTTTGATCCAGCTCTCTAACTGCATGGTTAGCCCAGCGATTCACCAGCCCAAATCATAGAGACATTCATATACTTAGATAGACATAGATAATAGTCTTAAAAGAAAAGTCTTATCTGGGTTGCTGTAGGGGAAGGCTTCTTTGTTCTCCTGGTGTCCACACCCATCAGTGATAAGGCAATGTCAGGATCCAGGTATAGAAGTATTATCCCCTGTGTCTTGTTGTCACCTTGCAGTCTCTTTTGACAGACTCAAGACGTCTGTCTCCTTGTTCAGCTCAGTTGTGGACTAAGGAGTCTTTCTTCCTGTCTCAGAGGCAGGCTTTTTCTAACACCTGTAATCAGCCAGGTGGTGTTAGTTAATTGCCTACCCGCAGTTAAACACCACACTGCTGGATTAGAGGCACATTTGTGAACAGGGATAAGTCCCCTGTTACATGTAACAAAAAAAAAAAGACCAACATATTCTTTTTTTTTTTTTGTAACAATTTCTTTTATTGGTCATTTTTCAAGCAGGAAAAACAGTTTTTACATACATTGTTATCTTGAGCCCAAGATAGTTATACATTTTGACCAGGGTCTTTTTCTCGGTTTCCAAAAGTGGGGATAGAGGTGAAGAAGAAAAGAGGGACTAACAGGGGAGAGGAAGGGAAAGGAAGAAGGAGGGGGGGGGGGGGGGACTGAGGCCGTGTGCTTAACTTTAGATTGGGTGTGTAGCGAATTTGCTCGCTTTGGAGTGTCCTTTATGCGGTCTACTTTGATTCTATCTCCCTAGCCAGGGTTCCCAAGTGTTCTGGAATTGGGGTATCTTTTTCTGGAGCATGGCCGTGAGCTTCTCCATTAACATTACCTCGTTTATTCTCCTGATCACAGTTGTCTTTGAGGGAGGCTTGATCTGTTTCCAGGCCGCTGCTATTGAGCACCTGGCTGCTGTCAGTATGGCCGTGGTGAGCCTAGACCTCGGAGGAGGGACATCCTCTGTAGGTTTGCCCAGCACCAGGATCAGCGGGTCAGGCGGGAGTCTAAGTCCCGTTGTGTCCTCTACAAGTGTCTGGATCATGTTCCAGTACTTCTGAATCTCTGGACATGACCACCAAATATGGGCCATGTCCCCCTTTTGACCACATCCCCGCCAGCAGAGGTCTTGTGTGCCGGGGTAGATTTGGCTCAGTCTGGCTGGAGTCAGGTACCACTGATACATAATTTTATAGATGTTCTCTTTTGTTATTGTACATATTGATGTTTTTTTAGCTTGTTCCCAGATCTCTGCCCAGTCTTCCTGGTCTATTTGAATCTGAAGGTCCTCTGACCATTTTTGCATGTACCGGTGAGTAGGAGCCCGGGATCCGAGCTCCAGACCCTTGTAGATCTCGGATATCAGGCCTCTCTGGTAGTTGTTTTTGATACAGAGAGATTCAAACCTAGTGAGTGGAGGGAATTTGGCTGTTGGGGACAATGCTAGTAGGAAATGGCGGACTTGTAGATACTTGAATAAGTGGAGGTCGGGGATTTTATATTTGTTTTTAAGCTCTTGATAAGTCAAGATCACCTCTTTCTGCAGCAGATCAGCAACCAGCTTAATATTATGACCCTGAAATTGGTCGAATTGTCTTTGGGAACACCCCGGTGGGAAATTGGGGTTCCCAAAGAGTGGCGTGAGCTGGGAGGGGGATGCTATCAGACCGTACTTCCCTTTGCTTTTAAGCCATATATTCCACGTGCATCTCATTGCTCCAAGGTCAAATCTCTGTGGCCCGGTCCTACTGCTGTTTGGAGACCACATTGCTAACTGGAAGGGGCTATGACGTGCATAGTAGGTTTCTATTTCAAGCCAGGAAGCCAAGGCCGGGTCACAGTTCCATACCACTGCCTGCTTCAGCTGTGCTGCATGGTAGTACTTGACTATATCGGGGACCCCCAAGCCTCCTCTCTCTTTTGATGAGAGCAAAACTGATCTAGGGACTCTGGGTTTTTTATCATTCCATATGAATTGGATTAGTTGGGATTGGAGATTTTTTAGTACTGCTTGTGGGATTAGGATTGGGAGGGTTTGAAAATAATAAAGTAGTCTGGGCAGGATGTTCATTTTTATGGACACCATTCTACCAAACCATGATATTTGGTGCTTTCTCCATGCTTCAAGATCTTTCTTAATTTGATCGAATAAGGGGGGATAATTATGTTGGTAGAGTTTGTTATAGGAGTTGGAGATTTTAACTCCCAGATATTTTATACAGGTAGTGCTCCATTTATACTTGTAATTGGCTTGAATAAGCTTCCATATTTGATCGGGTAGGGATAAATTTAGTGCCTCAGACTTGTCTATATTGACTTTATAGTCTGAGACTGTTCCGAATTGGGTTAGGACTCTTTGAAGGTTAGGGAGGGAGGTGTGAGGGTCTGCGAGCGTTAAGATCACGTCATCCGCGAATAGTGAGATTTTATGCTCCCTACTCGCGATTGGTATTCCCTTTATGCTTTTGTCGTTCCTGATTGTCGCTGCGAGGGGTTCTATAGTTAAAGCAAATAATAGTGGGGAGAGTGGGCAGCCTTGTCTGGTCCCATTTTTAATTTGTATTGGATTCAAGAGGCCTCCTGGCAGTTTTACTTGGGCTGTGGGGTTTTGATAGAGGGCTCTCACTCCCTCTAGAAATGGGCCACAGAAACCGAACCTCTTCATAGTCTGGTCTAGGAATGTCCATTTGATTCTGTCGAATGCCTTTTCGGCGTCAAGACTAAGAATCATTGCTTTAGAACCAGTGAGATGCACGTGATCAATTATATCAACAATTTTGCGGGTATTGTCGGAGGCCTGTCTTCCTGACACAAAACCCACTTGGTCTACGTGTATAAGTCTAGGGAGAATAGGGTTTAACCTGTTTGCCAGGATCTTGCTGTAGATTTTGAGGTCTGTATTTAATAAGGAGATGGGCCTGTAGTTTCCACATAATAGTGGGTCTCTACCCTCCTTGTGTATTATGGCAAGATTTGCCTCTGTGATAGTGGCTGGGATTGGTTCGCCTTGTAGAAAAGAATTAAACATGCTGAGGAGGTGCGGTGATAAAGTGGATCTGAACATTTTGTAATAGGAGTTAGTGAACCCATCTGGGCCCGGGGCCTTAGATGGTTTGAGTGAGGTTATGGCCTGGTTCAGTTCCTCCTGTGATATCTTTTCATTGAGTGTCTCCAATTCCTCGGGGGTTAGTGTTGGTAAGGAGCATTGCTCTAAATAGCGAGTAATTGTTTCAAGGCTGACTGGGTCCTGGCCTGGAGGGTGGAGGTTATATAGATCGGAATAGAAATCCGCAAATTCCTGCGCTATTTCTTTTTCAATGTATGTAACCTGTCCCTTTCTAGACTTGATTCGGGTTATCTGGGATTTGACCTTAGTTCCTCTTAGCTTAGCGGCCAGCAATTTATTTGCTTTGTTGCCTTTATCAAAATACTTCTGTCTAGTCCACCTGAGGGCCTTTTCGACGTCTTCTAATTGAGACTGTTTAAGGGACGCCCTTGCTAAGTTTAAATTTTTTAGTATTTTTTTTGACATTGTGGCTTTATGTTGTTGCTCCAATTGTGCAATTTTTTCTGTCAGGCCTTTTTGAAGTTTAAATTTAATTTTTTTCTTGTATGAGGCTATTGATATTAGATCTCCTCTGATTGTGGCTTTGTGAGCCTCCCAGAGCATGGCTGGGGTGGAGGCAGACCCTATGTTTTGTTGGAAATATAGTGAGAGTTTTTGACGTATGGTTGCCTCTGTATCTGGGCAATTGAGCATGGAGTCATTTAGTTTCCATTTGTATTGTGTGTTTTTGGTAAAAGGGAGGGTCAGGGTTAAATCTATGGGTGCGTGATCCGACCATGTGATTGATCCTATGCTTGACTGGGCAGAGGCCTGGAGAACATTTCTTGTACCTAGAAAATAATCAATCCTCGAGTAGGACTGATGAGGGGAAGAGAAGAAGGTGTAGTCCCTTTGACCCCGGTGCTGGGCCCTCCAGATGTCTACTAGTGAGAATTCCCCCATAATGTCCCTAAATTTCTTGGCTTTCTTTTGGGATTGTGAGATGTGTGTGGCTTGGGGGGGCGGTTGGGCAGTACTAGTGGGGTTTGACTTGTCTTGCGTATGGGAGGCTACCATGTTAAAGTCTCCGCCTATGATGAGTGACCCCAAGGATTGTTGTTCTAGCGATTCAAGGAGTTTTCTGAGGAAGGGAACTTGATTGTCGTTGGGGGCATAAATATTGATTAGTGTGATTGGTGTACCTGCAAGTGTACCTTGAACTATTAGGAATCGTCCATCTGGGTCTGGGTGGGTTTTTGTGAGGGCAAATGGTGTCCCTGCTCTAATGAGGATGGCTACTCCTCGCTTTTTACTTGGGGACGAGGCATAGTATGCCTGTGGGAACACGCTTTTAAATGTGTTGGGAGGGGTGGGAGAGTTAAAGTGGGTCTCCTGAATAAGGATAATGTCTCCTTTGTTTTTTTTCAAATCTTTCAAGACTAGTTTCCTTTTCCTCAGGGAGTTAAGCCCCTTGGCGTTTATTGATATGAGTTTAATGTCAGACATTATTGTTATTTGTTTTCCTTCGGGGCCTTGGGCTCCGAAGCTCTTGGGATTCCCATGTCAAGAGGTTTTCTTGGGTTTCAGAGATCCTAGGCCTGAGCTGGCGTATGTGGGGTATTTTGTCAGGCCTCATGTACGGGAGGGAGGGGTGAGACACATGAGGGGCGCCTGCGGGCGGTGGGGGGGGGAAAGGGGACAGGTGAAAAGCCTGGCGGGACAGGGTCGCCAGAAAGAAAAAGGGTGGAAGGAGGACCAGAGATGGTCCTCTTAATTTGCTGCCGGTCATATTAACCGGCATATGGGCGTAAGGCCCGTTGGGAGAAGTCCGTTGACCCCTAAACCGAGGGAACAGGCAAATCTGGGGCGCAGACTCTCAGGAACTATGTACATCTTACCCTAACCTATAGGTTTTCATGGGGGGGGACCTAACGTTCTGGTCCCGTGATATCCTGTTTCTAATACAGTTAGTGGAGACCATCACCAATACTCCTTGACTGTGGGCTACGCGTTAATCTTTTACCCCTATTTGGGGATCCCCGAGTAAGGGGGAGGAGGGCGGGTCCAGGAGAGGGGGACGGGGGGGGGGGCTCCAGGGAGGGAGGGGTAGAGGACAGGGGAGGGGGGGGGGGGAGTTGGTGGGGGGACACACGAGGGTGGGTGGGGGGGGGGGTATGGGGGAGGGGGGGGGGGGGAAGAGGGACGGCGGGGGGGGAGGAGGGGGGCTACATATTTCTTTTGTTATCATTCAGTTTGGGGAAGTTTGCCCCACCTTTCAGTAAACCTCCTTTGAGGTTTAATTACTCATTGGACCTTAAGGTTGAATTGTAACATTTGCTTTAGTTCACATTTAACTTTTTGTACCTTAATCCGTGTTTGGGAAGGGGGGGGGCGAAGGATGGGGCGGTGAGGGGGGGAGGGGGGTGCGGGGGGGGTGAGGGAGGGGGGAACATTTCTCTCTTTAGCTGACATAGGGTTCTAGCATGATTATCAGACAGTAGAACAGACCTCCCTTAAGGTTTTTAGTTGCTTCCTTAGCTTAGGTGCACGCCTGTATCATTTGTTGAGGTAAATGGGGTGTTGTCTTTCAGTTAGTTGTGGACCCAAAAAAGAAAGGGGATAGGGGGTGGGGGAAGGGTTGGGGGGGTGGGAGGAGGGAGGGGAGGGGGAGGAGGGAGGGGGGAAGGGGGGGAGGGAGGAGGGGAGGGGAAGGGGAGGAGGGGGGGGGAAGGGGGGGAGGGAGTGGGGGAGGGAGGGGGGGAGGGGGGGAGGAGGGAGGGGAGAGGGAGGGGAGGAGGGGGGAAGGGATGAGGGAGGGAGGGGGGGGAGAGGGAGAGGAGGAAGGAGGAATGGGGGAGATACATCTCTCTATCCTTGTTATACAGTTTGGGCGAATTTGCCCGTCATATCAGTAAACCTCTCTTGGGGTATAGTTACTCATTAAACCTTGGAATTAAATTGCAACATCTACTTTAGTTCACTTTTAACTTTTGGTACCTTAATCAGTTATAGGCAAAAAAGGGGGGGGGGGGGTGGGAGTGGGGGAGGGGGGGGGGAGGGGCGGGGGACTGGGACAGGAGGGGGGTGAGGGAGGGGGGTACATTTCTCTTCTTATATTGACATACATTTCTAGTGCAAATATCAGACAATACAGCAGAGCTCCCTTGTTGTTTGGGTATCTCTTAGCTTCTGCATACACTTGTATCATTTGTTCAAATGTGTGGGATGTTATCTCTCAGTCAGTTGCGAGCCAGGAGGGGTGAAGGGGAGATGGAAGGGTTGGGGGCATATTGATCGAGGGTGGGTGGGCTGCGACAGAGATGGGAAGAAGGGATCATGGGGGGGAGAAGGAGGGGCGGGGGCAAGGGGGGGGGGGGGGGGAACACCTCTCTTATACAGTGCCTTGATAGGCCCCTCGGGCTTGTTTTTTTTTTTTATCTGAGAGCAGACCTCCCTTGAGGTTTGAGTGTTCCCCTAGCTTAGGAATTTGATTGCGTCAGGTTTTTTTTTTTTTTTTTTTTAAATAGGTTTGTTGTGTTGCCTCTTAGCCCGTTGCGAGACACGAGGGGGGGGGGGATGGGGAAAGGGCTGGGGGAGTAGGGGTGGGGGGGAGGGTTGGGTGGGGGTGGGTGAGTTGAGACCGGGGGGGGAAGAGGGGGGGGAAGAGGGGGGGGGAGGGGGGGGGGAGGGGGGGGGAAGAGGGGGGGAGGGGGAGGGAGGGGGGGGGAAGAGGGGGGGGAAGAGGGGGGGAGGGGGGGGGGAGGTGGGGAGGGAGGGCATATATCTATTGTGCTGTGTTTTGGGCATATTCAAGAGGTAATACAATAAACCTCATCCAAGGTTTGTTTAATGCTTGACTTTCAGCATAACAGTTGACTTGGCTTGAGGAGAGAGTGCCAACTCCTGAGCCGTTTTGAACCGGGAGTGTGGAGGGTGGGGACGGGGAGGGGGGAGAGGGCTGGTTGAGGGTGGGGGGGTGAGGACAAGGGGGGGGGGGACCTATCTCTCATCTATCGACACCCCGCTCTTACGTACATAACTTCCAGCACCGAGAACCGTCAACTTTATTAACAGGTTACATCGTCTGCTTTAGCCTGAGTCTTTCGTGAGGCACAGTCTTGAGGCTCCGGGGCGTCCCCCCAACCCAGATGGAACATGCGCCTACGCGGCACCCCGGCGAGGGCCGGGTCCCACCGGGGCGGGGGGGGGGGGGGGTCGGGGGACGGGGGACCAGTGGTATCGAGTTGAAGAGTACTCACAGTTTGCTGCCCTCCCTGGGCTGTAGCTGTCCTCCTCTCCCCCCCCCCTCGAAAAAAAACCACCAACCCCCCCACCCCCCCGTCACCCAAGCCCGTGGAGCTCAACTCCTCAGAGCCCGACAGCTCGAGTTTCAGCTCTGTGACTCAGCGCCTGTTGACTTTCGGCTTGCAGGGTGTTGATCTCTTCAGCTGTATGCCTCTTTTGTCGGTGGCCTCCTCCGTCAGGGCGGTAGACCGCTGGAGACCAGCTCCACGGGATCCCGCCAACCGGGACAGAGGGGGCGGCCCCCCGTGTTCCACTCCAGCTGGTGAGTAGGCCACGGTATCCATGATGGGTGGGAGCCACGTGCGTCGCTGGTCTGCTCACCGTCTGGACGTCTTCGTCCGGGCAGAGGCCTCTCTCCGCCCCGGCTCCGGGTTGTTGTCTCCCTCTTCTTCTTGCTGGGCTGGGATGCGGTTCTGGTCCGGAGTCCAGGCAGCTGGCGGCGTTAGACCAAGGGCTCGTGTAAACGGCGCCATATCCTCTGGGTATTTTATTGACAGGTATTTGCCCTTGTTGTTTGCGGTGAGCTTGAAAGGAAACCCCCAACGATATCTGATGCCATTTTCCTGCAGAAAGGTCGTTAGGGGCTTCATCTCCTTTCTTCTCAGCACCGTTATTCTGGACAGGTCAGAAAATATCTGGAGGTGTTCGTTCTGGAAGGTGAGTGTTTCTAATCCCCTACTCGCCGCCATTATCTTTTCTTTTGTGGTGTAACTGTGCAAACGCACAATTACATCCCTTCTTCTGCTTTGATCTTCAGAGCGGGGCCCCAGGGTTCTGTGGGCTCGGTCTATCTCTAGATCAGAGTCCTGCAGGGAGTCACATATTGACCCAAAGAGGTCCGCTAGGTAGGGGCGGAGGAGGCCAGGGAGAACCGTCTCCGGGATGTTGCGGATACGGAGGTTTTGCCTCCTATCCCGGTTCTCCTGGTCCTCCTGCGCTTCTCTGAGCTGCCCCAGTTCCTCCCGCAGCAGGAAAATTTCTTTTTCTGCCGCTGTCTGGCGCCTTTGGGACTCTTCCATCTCACCCTCCAGGGCTGTTGTTTTGTCTGCCAGGCCATTTATCTGCAGTGTCAGGCCGGTTACAGCAGTTTTTATTTCCAATTGTAAAGAGGCTTGCAGCTTTGTGTGTTGTAGTGCCATGAGTTCTTCCATGAAGGCTCTGGTGAGCGGTTCTTCCTGCGCCTGGGCCTCCTTTTGTCGGGCTGTTTTGCCTTGTTGCGTGTGGCCACCGCGTGCGCCTCCGCCATCTTGGGCCACAGGCTGCGGATCAGGGCTTCGCTGGTGTGGCGAGAAAAGCTTTGCCACCGCTTGCGCTGCAGGTTTCTTAGCCTGCTTGGACATCTTAGTGATGTTGCCCCTCGCGGGGGATAGATTTTGGGCTGAGTTTTTAGGTGTAAGAGTGCTATGTTTGTTATTTATGCGGGAGAGTCTGTGGAGCTCCAAAACTACCCGTCCATGTCGGCTGACGTCACCGGAAGTCTCCCAACATATTCTTAAGTATCTAATGGAAGATGACAATATTGTAACTAAAAAAACTGATAAAGGAGGAGGAAGAGTCATGTTAAATGAAGATGAATATATGGCAGAAACAACTAATCAAATGTCAGGGCGTGCACACCACAAACGAGACGGGACCGCGGTGCTGAGGTGGGATAGGATATAACACCACCCACAGCCACGAGGGCACGTCTTGAGAGTAGAGTGGTCCGGAAGTCCGGATCGGGGCAGGAGAGGTACGGATGGTAGAGGGTGCTGTTTGCCAAGTCCGGGGTTAGAGAGAGGGACGTTGTCGTTTACCGTTTGCTGAGATCGGGATGCCAGAGGTGCGGAGAGTCGTGTTGCCGTATGCCGAGTTCGGGATGCCAGAGGTGCGGGTAGACGTAGCGGAAGCCGGTTTGGTACACGAGGAAGACTGCAAAACAAGATAGGACAAGACAGGACTAGGGAGGCAGAGAGTGATGAGAACAACTGGTTCTATGCTCAGCCGACGAGTTAATGAAGCTGCAGGGTATATATAGGCAAGAGGGTCCAATGGCAGAGTAGCAAGGTGGGGGGGTGTGAATGGGCCAGGCTGAGACAGGGATAGGTCTAGATGAGTTCCTGGAGGAGGAGCTATAGATCCTAGAAGAATTGGTGTATTGAATTGCAGCATTGGAAAAGGGTACTGTGCCTTTAAGAGGCTGGTGCTTCTCTGTGTGGCCGCGCCTCCGTGTGGCTGCGTGCGCGGGCACACGCCCTGAACCGAGGGCAGAAGAAGGGAACTGACGTGCGTGCGCGCGCACAGGGGAAACGGAGTTCGGCGTCTTAGAGGAGGAATCCGTGTGAGCCGCGGGAGACCCTGGCAGGGCTGCAGGTGAGTGAGGAGCACGCCGCGAGCGGCGTGACTCCTGAATCCTTACACCAATGCGGAGTATTATAAGGAAATAATTCAACAAAGATCCAACAAATCAAATAAAAAACAAAATACATCTTTTTTAGAATACGGCAGAAATTCTACAACAACTTAATACCAAACAGATGATTTTTAATAGTAATATTTCCTCATACATCTATTATGTGTATGGTACCGAAAGTGCATAAACAGATATTTCATCCTCCTGGATGGTCAATCATTTCTGGCAGTGGCGGATTTCAAACTGTGCCGCCCATAGGGTCTTACCCTGGGTCACCTCCCCCTGCAGTGCCAGTCTACTCATTCTGCAGCGTCATGGCGTCAAATGATGTAGCAACATCACGTGGCGACGCGTTTCCATGACAACGTGTCACCATGTGATGTTGCAGCGTCATTTGATGCCGCGATACACCAGAAGGAGGAGGGTGGAGCAAAGGAGTAGGTAAGAGACCTTAAAAGAGTCCCCACTCTCTCTTCCCACCCGACAAAAAGTGGTGAAGGGAGCGGGGCCGATGTCTGCCACCCCCAAGTTTTGCAACATGGGAAATCTGACATTGGTTTCTGGCAATGGCTCTTTATTAGAACCATTGTCTATGTACCTGTACTATGTGTCAGCATCTTTTACCGAGAGTGACCACTCAACAGTCATATGTTAGACATTCGATTCATGTACTCTCTATTGTAGAAGAATTGGATGTTTCAGATACTACTTTCTATGCACAATGGGCATAGAAACCTTGTATGTAAATATACCTCCAAGCAAAGCGTTAAAAGTGTATTCAATAATGTTAAACGGTATAACAGGTATTCCATCTACTGCTACACTTATGCCAATGGCAGAGTTAGTGTTAAGTAAATTTTTTAATCAAGTTAAAGGTATAGCCACGGGTCATCCATGGCTCTGCCAGTAGCACATTTGTTCGTTGGGTACTTTGAGCATTTGTACATCTTCGGTGAACCTAGCCCATATCAGCAGTAGTGTACGTGGCTCATGGATTAGATTAATCAATGAAGTGCTGCTAATATGGAAAGGAAATCTAAAACGGCTGCGAGAATGTCATAGTTATCTAAATGCCAATTTTAGAGGATTATGTTTCACACTTTCTTTCAATTCAAGACAGATAGATTTTCTTGATTTAGGATTACAGATACATAGTAATAAGATACATTTAATTTTATACTGGAAACTAATGACACAATATTCACTGTTAAGTTTTGATTATTTCCACCCATTTCATCTGATTAAAAACATCCCTCCCAAAATTTCTAAGGATTAAAAAAAATTGCAATGAAGAAGAATGGACTAAACAAGTAGAATTTGTTTCTAATAGGTTTCTGAAACAGGGCTATCCAGATGCTTTGATTAATATTACAATACAACAAACACAAGCCTTGACCAGAAATAAATTACTAGATCCTAAAAAGAAACAAGAACAATGAAATAGCAGAATTCCGTATGTATCAATTTATTCTATTAATACTAGAGATATAAATATTATTATACCCAAAAAAATGGTGTTTGGTTAAGAAAGAGACCAAGGCTAGGTCCCCGTTGGCTGCTGCAGCGCTCGCTATGGCGGGCGCTGCAGGGACAAGAGCCACCCCCTCAATGGGGCCAGGCCCGCTGCAGCCACCGAGGTGGCCACCGCATTGCGCGGCGAGTTTTTCAGACATACATTAAAGTTGTGATTAGAACTAACGACGGAGTTCTAGGCCACGCCCCCTAGTGGTTCAGCCAATGAGGGCGAACCTGCCGGGGGATGTCATGGCCGCGCCCTCATCACTCCCCTTCACGCCCTCTCCTGTCTTTTCCCTGGGGAATTCGTCGGCACTCGCCACCAGCCTCGCAGGCGCGCGTGCAGCGCAGGCACTGGGGCCGTAGCCATAGTTACAGCATCTCACTTTACAGCAAGTTAGATTCACCTATCGGAGAGGAAAGAGCCATACAGATAAGTTGACACATACTGTTATTCACAACATTAGTAATAAATATTGGCTATTAGCACAACCGAATGGGTGTTTTTTCGCTCTGTGCACTGTGCTCAATGCGCATAATATATGTGACCCAACAAAAACACTTTGTACATCCTATAACAGGTTAAAAAAAAAAATCATGATAAGAAATTGTATTAATTGCATAACTAATTAAGTTGTATATTTGTTGACATGTCAATGTGCAAAATTCAATGTAGTATTTGTTAGAGAAAGATTTTGTACTACATTAATCTCCCTTTCCTCATATACTGTACACTACAACAATAGTAATCCTACTCAATTCGTGGTGAGAACCAAATGTGTGTGTCTCTGTCTCTCTCTGGCTCTGTTTTTTTTCTCAAAACGATTTTGGACACATTGTACAGTAGGTATCACAGTACACTGGCAATAGCAGTGTCACACAAAAAAATTAAAATGTCCATCTATATTATCCACATAGCCCTTTCACAAGTATATGGCTAGATACCTGTCTGTTTGACAAGCCATGATGTGCTTTGGCAGAAACGAATAACACCTGCAGTATGGTGCTCCTAGCACTCGATTTAAGAGCTTACAATCTAATATTGACTAACTAGGCCAGTGGTGCTCAACTCTAGCACTCAAGACTGGGCCACTGATTGAGCCACCTGTGCTGAAGCAGGGATAACCTTAAAACCTGACCTGTTGGGGGAGGGGGTCTTCAGGACTGGAGTTGAGCACTCCTGACCTAGGCCGCCAATTCCCCAGTTACATGATGTAGGAAAATAAGACAGAGGCTCAGTAATGAATGCCCAATTCTAGCAGGAAAATCTGAGGCACAGGAACATATAGGGTTTTGTCCAAGATGAAAACAGGGTATTTGAATTGCTCGTTTTGTACCCTTTTAATGAATGACAGAGAACCCACTCCATGTTTGACAAAAGCTGAGGTGGTGACCAATATACAAAAATGTATTTTTTTAAAAATATAATTTAATGAGATCTTTAAAAAAATAAATGTTTTTGTGCTCATATGTAATATTAGAGCTGATTGGAGAATTCTAGGTAAATCTGGTTGCTCAGAGACATTTATATTGTGCTGTTCTCTTTCTTAGGCCTTGGAAACTTTTCTCTCTCTCCTAGAGCACAGTTACAATTCCAAAATCAGACTTCAGAGAGTTCTGCAAAGCCCCCATACAGTCAATGCAAATGCACCGGTTTGAAGTATAGTTTTTCAATCAGTAAAGGAGATAAACAATCCGTCAGCATTTGGTGGTGGAACAGAGGTCGTTTTTTCATCTCTATTTCGTGAGGAAATGACAAAGGACATTTTCTTCAGCTTGCCCAATGTTCTACCATGATCAAGTCAACCTTGAAAATGGAAAAAGGAAAAAGAAGCATTATAACGAGTTCCTCACAATAACATCACTCAACATGTTACAGGTTCCACCGTCCCGAGCGCTTATTGCTGGATTGTTCAGTGCATGTGTCTCTTTTATTTTAAGCAGTCACTGTCTTGATTAAAACAAATTAGCATCATTGAACCTCTTCAGAATGAGGGATCATTAAAAAGAGGAGTATGCAGTTAGCCTTAATTACTTTTGGATTGCATTCTGTCTGACTTAAGAAAGTTGCACAGCTGACAAACAAGTAATAATAGTTTTCAATGATGTCTAAATGCCTTCCGACTTCGTTTCTGTCACATTTTTTAATTAAACATCTAAATGCATACTGTACTGTATGTGTACGTGGCTTTGGATCGTCTGGATACATTTACCATTGAAACTGTAGATATTCAGGGACTTTGGGGGAATGAAAGCATCTGTTATGATGTTCAGGATTCATGAACCCATATTCACCTTCTCAAAATAATACAGAGGGGATACATCGCTGTAAGCTCTATAAACAACACTAGTGCCTAAACATAATGTCTTCTAGATCCGAGGTGGGCAACCCTGTCGCCAATCGCCACAAGTGGTGAATTGGCCTTGAACGTGTGGCGAATTTGAGCCCCCACAGAAAAATAAACTTTTTCCTTAGGGCGTGTGCTGGTTTCCGCTTTCTGAATGAGTCAACAAAGTGAACCAGCCTATTTTGATCTGGTTTAATACTGATTGGCCGGCGAAGCCGGCCAATTCAGTTAAACAGCAATTCTACTTGTTGCCAAGTAGAACAAAGAAAAACCAGTCAAACAAATATATAAGGGAACCAACAAGTGCACTGTAAAAAGTGCACTTAAAAAAGAAGGGTTAACTTAAAAGAACCCATGATGGGGGATACCGAGCAGAGCACCCCGCCTAACGCCCACTGGGAGGCAAACTCCGAAACCGTCCCAGCGGACTCGGCGTACGTGAACTCTGCCCGAATACGGGAGTGCACCAGCTCCCGGAATACTGCCACGATGTTCGTTGGGACCCCCCTCTCCAAACGCTGCTTCCTGGTCTTGTAAATGGCTACCTTAGCCACTGCCAGGAGCAGGTTGACTAGGAGATCCCTAGGCTTATTGTCTCGGGACACTGGGCACCCAAAAATAAAATGATGAGGGGAAAAACCCAGCCAGAACTGCAGAAGAAGGCTCCTCAAGGTGGATAAGAGGGGCTGCAGTCTGGCGCAGCTCAGATAAATGTGGAATACGGACTCCCGCTCGCCACAGAAGGGACAGGCGGCGGGGGAGTCCGTGAAGTGTGCCAAATACTCTCCTGTGCTCAGTGCACCGTGGAGGACCCTCCAACTCAAATCCCCGGCGGGACGGGGAACCAAAGCTGAATAGAGCTCTCCCCACCGGGGTCTCTCGCCCTCGTTCCCAAAAAATACCCGCCTCCAGATGGTATCTGGGCGGGTGACAAGGGCGAGGTAGTGCACTATATGGAGCACCAGAGAATACAGGACTTTCCTCGGCATGCCGCGGAAACATGCCGGGGACATATCCCCCAACCTGCTGAGGTTGGGGGAGATAGGAGCCTGAGGGGGTTGCCGTGGTTTGGGTTCTACGCAAAGATCTGGAGAGCTGAAGTTGATAGGTTGACAATGCTCTCCGGTCTGCAAAACCCCCTCGATGAAGGTGCGTGAGTCAGGGTGGATTGCATCTTTAATCTCCCGGATCAAACGACGAGTGAATCCAACACGCGAGCCCCCACTGCCGGATTATACAGCAGGGGCTCGGCGAGGAAATCAACCCCCACCACTTGTTCTTTCCTGGTCGCGGAGACCAGTTTCCAGGCCTTTAATAAGTCCCAGTAGTATGCCGGCAGCTCCAAGAGGTTTCTTCCTAAACCCTCGGGCCTGATGATAAACAGTTGCCGGTCATACCTCATACTGCGCAGCTGGCGAAAGAAACTGGTCGCCAGCTGGCACCACTGCGGAGACGGATCCGCGAATAGGTATCTCTGCAGGTATTGGAGGCGGAAAGTGTGTAACTGGGAGCAGACACACACCACTCCCTGTCCACCCTCCTCCAAAGGAAGGCACGCAACCCCCACAGAGACCCAATGCTTCCCCATCCAGAGAAAATCCATCAATCTCCTCTGGATCTTGTTGATAAATTCGGGGGGCGGACCCATGGCTATCAGCCGGTGCCAAAGCTGACTGGCCACCAGCTGGTTGATCACCAGGGTTCTTCCCCTAAGGGAAAGCATTCTCGACAGATACACCATGACCCCAGACGAGCAATGACTCGTTCTTCTTCAAGTTCACTGACGTTTTCTGGGGCTGGGTCCTCCGCAGCAGACAGGTAGACTCCCAGATATTTGAGAGTATTGCTCCCGCACGAGATATTACGAAACGCGGGGGGCAAAGAGTCCACCTGTAAGGGACCCACCAAAATGCCGGAGCACTTGGACCAGTTGATTCGAGCAGAAGAGGCCACGGTGTAGACCTCTTGGCACGCTTGTGCCCGCTCCAGATCATCTAGGTCCTGGGCCACGAGGAGCACGTCATCGGCATAAGCCAACAGGACTACTCGAATGCTGGGCTCCCGCAGCACCAGCCCGGTGAGCCTCCTCCTCAGTAGGTAGAGGAAGGGCTCGATGGCCAGCGCGTATAGTTGCCCAGACAGGGGACACCCCTGACATACTCCCCGACCAAACACAAAAGGTGCCGTCAGGGACCAATTAATTTTTACCAGACACTCTGCAGAGGCGTACAGCATCCGGAGAAAGCCCACAAATTGTGGGCCAAAGCCAAACTCCCGCAGGGTCTGCATGAGGTAACGGTGATCCACCCCTGTCAAACGCCTTCTCCTGATCTAGGGACAGGAAGGCGAGTGACAGACCAGTCCTCTGCTCGTGGTGTAGCAGGTCCCAGACCAGAAAAATTTTGTCATGAATGCTCCGGCCCGGGACAGTATAGGACTGGTCGGGGTGAATCACCTCTGCCAGCACGGACTTGAGCCTCAGCGAGAGCGCTTTGGTTACGATCTTATAAATCCGTGCTGAGCAGTGAGACCGGTCGCCAGTTAGAGATCTGACGGAGATCTCCCTTCTTCGGCAGCAGAGACAGTATTGCCCGCCGACATGAAAGGGGCATCTCACCAGTCTCCAGGGCTTCGGCCAGGACCTCGGTGAAATCAGGTCCCAGCATCTCCCAAAAAAAACGGAAGAACTCCACAGTCAGCCCGTCTAGCCCCGGCGCTTTTCCATGGGACATGAGATTAAGAGCTTCAGAGAGCTCGGCCAGAGTCAAAGGTAGCTCAAGCCGCTCTCTTCCACCCTCGCTGACCGTGGGAAGCCCCTCCCATAAGACCCTGCACGCATCCGGCTGGATGGACTCCGGAGAGAAAAGATCTACGTAAAACCTCCGGGTTCTGTCCCGGATGCTCTCCGGGTCAGTCAGAGGGGTACCGTCCTCTGCTAGCAAGCAGGTGATATGTTTACGGTTTCCCCTCTTTTTTTCCAGCGCATAGAAGAGGCGCGACCCGCGACCCTGTTCCCGAAGGAAGTGGATGCGGGATCGCACATACGCCCCCCGAGCTCTCCGATCTTCCAAGTCCCGGAGAGCGCACTTCCTCTCCACGTACGCACACTGCAGGAATTGGTCTCCTGCCACAGACAGCTGCCTCTCGAGATCGAGCACCTCTTCCCTAAGGGTCTCGATCTCAGCATCGCGCCGCCTGCTGGCACCTTTAGTGTGCTCTTGACAAACGAGGTGCAGATGAACCTTGTCCACGTCCCACCACTGCTCTAACGTGGCAAAGTCTGACCTGCAACCTCTCCAGGCCATCCAAAAGTCTCAGACCGACGTCGCAAACCCCTTGTCCTCCAACAACGTATTGTTGAAATGCCAATAGGCGGCCGAGGGCGCTGCTGGTATTAGCGCCACCGTCACAGACACACAATTGTGGTCCGAAAACGGCGCTAGCCTAATGGTACTGGACTGAGCTCGCGACAGGCTGTGGCTGGATATGTACAGCCTATCGATCCGGGACCAGGATATCCGTCCACCTCTAAACACTCTAACATAGGTGAACTCAGTTGATACCCCGGGATGTTGTTCTCGCCAGACGTCTACCAAGGAGTAGCGGGTGATGACCTCCCGCAAGGCCGATGCAGAACCCGGGTGTGGCTCCGGACCATTCCGGTCCCTCAGAGCCTCGAGGGTGCAGTTAAAATCACCCCCGAGCACCACGTGTTCGTCGGTGTCGACTGTCTCCAGGTATTTGGACAATCTGACGAAGAACTGCCTTCTCAGGGGTCCGGTGGCAGGAGCATACATGTTCAAGAAATTAAACGTGTAGTCCTCGTGCCGGACCCGGAGATGCAACAGGCGACCTGGAACAACAGTTTTGGCAAACAGCAGCTCAGGTTGAAAGGATTCAGAGAACAGGGTCACCACCCCACAAGATGTCGAAGTGAGGTGGCTGAAAAAGACCTTGCCTCGCCACTCCAGATGCCAGCTGGCTTCAGCCTCTGGAGTGGTATGGGTTTCCTGCAGGAAACTCACAGAATACTTTCCATTTTGTAAAAAGGAGAGTACCTGGAACCTGCGAAACCCGTCCTTACATCCATTTACGTTTAGCGTACCGATGCTTAAAGCCATTGGTAATCAAGAGTCTTGCTTCCCATAGGTGCTCAGGGTACTATACCCCGAGAAGCCCTTACGTGCTCTCGCAACACTTTGTTAAACTCTAGGACCCGAACATGTTCGATAGTCCTGGAAAGTTTGGCCTTGTGGTTAGCCTTGATATATACTCTGAGAGAGTGGAGAATGACCGAAGCATCCTTCCACCTCTCAAGGGCCAACTGCACCTTCGTATGTCCGTGTCTACAGAGGGTAGCATCCAGGAAACTATCTAGCTCCCGAGCAGGGATAACGGGGATCGAGGAGTCCACCGACTCCATGGTGCCAGAGGACTCCCCACTGAGCCCCAACTCCCCAGGCTCCTCTTGGCTGGAGAATTCAAGACCCCCGTCCTTCTCTGCGGGGGCCTCTCTCAGCCCTAGATTGGATCCCCTCCTCGGTGTTTCCACGAGGGGGTCCACTGTGCTCTCCAGCTCCATCCCCGAGTCAGGATGTTCAGGGGCAGCTGGTGGCGACATGGCAGAGGCAGTGGTCTCCCGAGAGTCCTCGGGGGCCACAGAAGCACACAATGCCCTACTAGTTTCCTCAAGCACCATACAGATGAATGGCATGCCACGGGTGTTCGAATCACCCGCGGGAGGGCACTCACCAACTGTGGGAGGGCCCCCACCATCCGCGGGAGGGCTTTCACCACCCGCGGGAGGGTCCTCACCATCCGCGGGAGGGCCCTCACCATCCACGGGAGGGCCCTCACCATCCGCGGGAGGGTCCTCACCATCCGCGGGAGGGCACTCACCAACCGTGGGAGGGCACTCACTAGCAAGGACCTCAAAGGGAGGGTCTATCCCAGCATTCACTCCCAATAAAGTGCCTGCCCAAAACTCCGCACTAAGAGGGTTCAGGTCAGACAACTCCCAGATGTAATCGGAAGTGCTCACCAAAACACCCTCCAAACCCCCACCCACGGGGGTCAGCCCTAACCCATCTCCTTCCTCTGGTGACGCAAACCGGGGCCTTTTATCCCTATGTGCGTCACCCGAAGGTGGTACAACCAGAAGGGGATCCTTGTCGACCACCGGGTCCCCGAAAACAGGTATCTTTTATGTGTCCGGTGGGGTAAATTCACCGAAACACAAGTCTCCAGGGGATGCTCTCCAACCCAGAGGGGCGTTGGGAGGCTCCCCAACGTCTATCTCTAGGGGTAAGGCCTCATGCTGTTGAGCACTTTGGCCTTCCAGCCCAGAGACGTCGGGTACCTCCTCTTGCATTCCCTCCAGATCTTCGAGGGGGGGGGCTGTTCATTTATGGGATCTGGCTCACACTGATTAATCTCAACCAGTGGGCCGGATGGAGCCACCTCGTGCGGAAACGATGTTGCGTTCCCTTTTGGAGACATCCGCGGGTGAACGTAATCCGTTTCACCCTTCTCGACCTCCTCAAACGCCCTCTTGTTTTTATTTTTAAATTTGCTCTTCCTGGGGATTGATTCCCCAGGAGAGGGTGCCGCTGCTTCCCCAGCAGGAGCTTCCTCCTGCTTCCCCGCACCCTGTATGGTGCTTACAATGGGGGTAAGCTGTTCTTGGGGGGGGGGACAACGACAACAGAGGGTGACTGTTGTGGGGTGGCTTTTACATTCTCCCTCTGTTCTTTTGGGAGAGGTGTAGATGTCACCGCCCGAGATGGGGCAGCGACATCTCCTATGGTCCCAGGGGGGACCTGGGCTCTCGAGGGCCCCGTTGTGGTAGGCCACGCGGTACCGGATGTCTTGGCA
Source organism: Ascaphus truei (assembly GCF_040206685.1). Taxonomy (NCBI): domain Eukaryota; kingdom Metazoa; phylum Chordata; class Amphibia; order Anura; family Ascaphidae; genus Ascaphus; species Ascaphus truei. Next base: position 52,124,421 of record NC_134490.1, on the reverse strand, counting down.
GAGGGAGGGGCGGGTGCGGGAGCTGAGGTGGGATTCCTGTTCCCTTTGGGGCAACTCCTACATGTGTGCCCCAGCTCCTTGCACAGATAACACCTAACCCCCTCCATGCCATAGAAAAAAGTATATTGAATGCCCTCGTAAGGCACCCTAAAGGAACCCTCCACAGGCAGCAGCAGTTGTACCTGCCGCCTAAATGAGAGCACATGCCTCAGCGCCCTATCCCTGCAGCCCAAAGGCAATTTTGTTATAGGAGACTTAATGTCTCCCAGGGTTTACAGGTGTGGCCTCATGAGGCTGTCTGGGATGAAGGGGGGCACATTTGAAAGAATGACCTTTGTGCCTAACCCCTCCATGGGTTCTATAGGGATGTAGATCCCCCCTACATTGATGCCTTTCTGCACCAGCGTGTGGGTGGCAGCCAGTGTACGGAGGAAGAAAATGCCCCTCCCATACATCTTGCTGGCTGCCACCACAGCAGAGGGACCCACAACGTCTGCCACAGCCCTTACATAGATCTCCATGTTAAGGCCAGGTGACATTGGGCATCTCACCCCAAGCTTCCTGCTCACACCGGGCATGGCCCCAGCATTGTTGTTGCTGGGGTCGACGCCTGCAGCTGTTATCGGTGCCCATGTTTGAACTGGGGCCGCAGGGGCCACGCTGCTGACAGGCGCTGGGGGAGGTGTGGCCAGGGCACTGGAAGGACCAGGCCTAGGGCTGTGACTAAGAGTGTTGCTCCTAGGGGCCACAGTTTTTGGTGTCCTGTATCCGGGTGTGGTCCCCGTTGCCACACTACTCCTACCTCCCTTAGGCATGATAATATTAAGCCTTTTAGTCAGGGGAGGAGGTAGTGTTTAGAGAGAAAGGTGCAAAGAGGAACTGTCCTTTTAAGAACCAATTAACCTCTCTGCAAAGGGAGGTGAAAAAAGCAGCTTTTAAAACCTGCTGCAGTTTTAAATCTTTCCCCCCTTATTAGTTACTCTCTCTCTGTTGTAATAGGCAACACCACAATTTTAACAAGTCTTTGAAGAAAAGACACAGAGCTCTTAATTGCAGGTGAGAAAAGAGAAATCAGGCTTAAGAAATAAAGTGATAATAGAAGTAAAACAACCAGGGGTGTGGGAGGGGAGAGGGGTTGAAAGCTACAGTACCAGCCAGCCAAAGTGCAGCTTGTGCAGGGTTGAAAAATACTGCAGTCCCTGGGTGAAAAACCAAAAACGGTTTTTAAACCCCAAAAACAACCTTTAAACCTATACAAAACACACAATCCCCCACAGTTTCACTCCAAAATAACACAAATGAAAAGAAGAATACAACCTGATTCCACAATGCCTAGGAGCTCTGTACATACACTTCTGAGTGAAGCAGCCTATTTTGATCTGGTTCAATACTGATTGGCCGGCGAAGCCGGCCAATTCAGTTAAACAGCAATTCTACTTGTTGCCAAGTAGAACAAAGAAAAACCAGTCAAACAAATATATAAGGGAATCAGCAAGTGCACTGTAAAAAATGCACTTAAAAAAGAAGGGTTAACTCAGAAGAACCCCTGATGGGGGATACCGAGCAGAGCACCCCGCCTAACGCCCACTGGGAGGTAAACTCCGAAACCGTCCCAGCGGACTCGGCGTACGTGAACTCTGCCCGAATACGGGAGTGCACCAGCGCCCGGAACACTGCCACGATGTTCGTTGGGACCCCCTTCTCCAAACGCTGCTTCCTGGTCTTGTAAATGGCTACCTTAGCCACTGCCAGGAGCAGGTTAACTAGGAGATCCCTAGGCTTATTGTCTCGGGACACTGGGCACCCAAAAATAAAATGATGAGGGGAAAAACCCAGCCAGAACTGCAGAAGAAGGCTCCTCAAAGTGGATAAGAGGGGCTGCAGTCTGGCGCAGCTCAGATAAATGTGGAATACGGACTCCCGCTCGCCACAGAAGGGACAGGCGGCGGGGGAGTCCGTGAAGTGTGCCAAATACTCTCCTGTGCTCAGTGCACCGTGGAGGACCCTCCAACTCAAATCCCCGGCGGGACGGGGAACCAAAGCTGAATAGAGCTCTCTCCACCGGGGTCTCTCGTCCTCGTTCCCAAAAAATACCCGCCTCCAGATGGTATCTGGGCGGGTGACAAGGGCGAGGTAGTGCACTATATGGAGCACCAGAGAATACAGGACTTTCCTCGGCATGCCGCGAAAACATGCCGGGGACATATCCCCCAACCTGCTGAGGTTTGGGGAGATAGGAACTCGAGGGGGTTGCCTTGGTTTGGGTTCTACGCAAAGATTCGGAGAGCTGAAGTTGATAGGGTGAGAAGGCTCTCCGGTCTGCAAAACCCCCTCGATGAAGGTGCGTGAGTCGGGTGGATAGCATCTTTAATCTCCTGGATCAAACGACGAGGGACGCGGGCAGTAAGCAGACCCATACGGGGCGCGAGCTCCTCTGCTCCTACCCAGTCTCGCCGCTCATAGTCCAGGAGATCTCCGACTCTGGTCACCTGCGCCAGGATTAGTCGGCGGCAAATAGAGGGTGAATCCAACATCCGAGCCCCCACTGCCGGATTATACAGCAGGGGCTCGGCGAGGATATCAACCCCCACCGCCTGTTTCTTCCTGGTCGCGGAGACCAATTTCCAGGCCTTCAGTAAGTCCCGGTAGTATGCCGGCAGCACCGAGAGGTCTCTACCTAAACCCTCAGGCCTGATGATAAACAATTGCCGGTCATACCTCATATTGCGCAGCTGGCGAAAGAAACTGGTCGCCAGCTGGCACCACTGCGGAGACGGATCTGCGAATAGGTATCTCTGCAGGTACTGGAGGCGGAAAGTGTGTAACTGGGAGCGGACACACACCACTCCCTGTCCACCCTCCTCCAAAGGGAGACACGCAACTCCCGCAGAGACCCAATGCTTCCCCATCCAGAGGAAATCCATCAACCTCCTCTGGATCTTGTTGATAAATTCGGGGGTTGGACCCATGGCTATCAGCCGGTGCCAAAGCTGACTGGCCACCAGCTGGTTGATCACCAGGGTCCTTCCCCTAAGGGAAAGCATTCTCGACAGATACACCCATGACCCCAGACGAGCAATGACCCGTTCTTCAAGATCACTGAAGTTTTCTGGGGCCGGGTCCTCCGCAGCAGACAGGTAGACTCCCAGATACTTGAGAGTATCGCTCTCCCACGAGACATTCCGAAACGTGGGGGGCAAAGAGTCCACCTGTAAGGGACCCACCAACATGCCGGAGCACTTGGACCAGTTGATCCGAGCAGAAGAGGCCGCGGTGTAGACCTCTTGGCACGCTTGTGCCCGCTCTAGATCATCTAGGTCCTGGGCCACGAGGAGCACGTCATCGGCATAAGCCGACAGGACTACTCGCATGTCGGGCTCCCGCAGCACCAGCCCGGTGAGCCTCCTCCTCAGTAGGCAGAGGAAGGGCTCAATGGCCAGCGCGTACAGTTGCCCAGACAGGGGGCACCCTTGACGTACTCCCCGACCAAACACAAAAGGTGCCGTCAGGGACCAGTTGATCTTCACCAGACACTCTGCAGAGGCGTACAGCATCTGGAGAAAGCCCACAAATTGTGGGCCGAAGCCAAACGCCCGCAGGGTCTCCATAAGGTAACGGTGATCCACTCTGTCAAATGCCTTCTCCTGATCTAGGGACAGGAAGGCGAGTGACAGACCAGTCCTCTGCGCGTAGTGCATCAGGTCCCGGACCAGAAAAATGTTGTCATGAATGCTCCGGCCTGGGACAGTATAGGACTGGTCGGGGTGAATCACCTCTGCCAGCACGGACTTGAGCCTCAGCGAAAGCGCTTTGGCTACGATCTTATAGTCCGTGCTGAGCAGTGAGACCGGTCGCCAATTAGAGATCTGACGGAGATCCCCCTTCTTCGGCAGCAAAGACAGTATTGCCCGCCGACACGAAAGTGGCATCTCACCGATCTCCAGGGCTTCGGCTAGGACCTCGGTGAAATCAGGTCCCAGCATCTCCCAGAAAAACTGGAAGAACTCCACAGTCAGCCCGTCTAGCCCCGGCGCTTTTCCGTGGGACATGAGACTTAGGGCTTCAGAGAGCTCGGCCAGAGTCAAAGGTAACTCAAGCGGCTCCCTTCCATCCTCACTGACCGTGGGAAGCCCCTCTAATAAGACCCTGCATTTATCTGGCTGGATGGACTCCGGAGAGAAAAGATCTACATAGAATCTCCGGGTTCTGTCCCGGATGCTCTCCGGGTCAGTCAGAGGGGTACCGTTCTCTGCCAACAGGCATGTGATATGTCTACGGTTTCCCCTCTTTTTCTCCAGCGCGTAGAAGAGGCGCGACCCGCGATCCATCTCTCGAAGGAAGTTGATACGGGATCGCACATACGCCCCCCGAGCTCTCCGATCTTCCAAGTCCCGGAGAGTGCACTTCCTCTCTACGTACATACTCTGCAGGTATTGGTCTCCTGCCACAGACAGCCGCTTCTCGAGATCGAGCACCTCCTCCCTGAGGGCCTCGATCTCAGCATCGCGCCGCCTGCTGGCACCTTTTGTGTACTCCTGACACACGAGGCGCAGATGAACCTTGCCCACGTCCCACCACTGCTCTAACGTGGCAAAGTCTGACCTGCAACCTCTCCAGGCCATCCAAAAGTCTCAGACCGACGTCGCAAACCCCTTGTCCTCCAACAACGTATTGTTGAAGTGCCAATATGCGGCCGAGGGTGCTGCAGGTAGCAGCGTCACCGTCACGGACGCACAATTGTGGTCTGAAAACGGCGCCAGCCTAATGGCACTGGACTGGGCTCGCGACAGGCTGTGGCTGGAAATATACAGCCTGTCGATCCGGGACCAGGACATCCGTTCACCCCTAAACACCCTAACATGGGTGAACTCAGTGGATGCCTCAGGATGTTGTTCTCGCCAGACGTCTACCAAGGAGTAGCGGGTGATGACCTCCCGCAAGGCCGACGCAGAACACGGGTGTGGCTCCGGACCATTCCGGTCTTTCCGAGCCTCGACGGTACAGTTAAAATCACCCCCGAGCACCACGTATTCGTCTGCGTCGACTGTCTCCAGGTATTCAGACATTCTGACGAAGAACTGCCTTCTCAGGGGTCCGTTGGCAGGAGCATACACGTTCAGGAAATTAAACGTGTAGTCCTCGTGTCGGACCCTGATATGCAAAAGGCGACCTGGAACAACAGCTTTGGCAAGCAGCAGCTCAGGTTGAAAGGATTCAGAGAACAGGGTCACCACCCCACAAGATGTCGAAGTGAGGTGGCTGAAAAAGACCTTGCCTCGCCACTCCAGATGCCAGCTGGCTTCAGCCTCTGGAGTGGTATGGGTTTCCTGCAGGAAACTCACAGAATACTTTCCCTTTTGTAAAAAGGAGAGTACCTGGAACCTTCGAAACCCGTCCTTACATCCATTAACGTTTAGCGTACCGATGCTCAAAGCCATTGGTAATCAAGAGTCTTGCTTCCCATAGGCGCTCAGGGTACTATACCCCGAGAAGCCTTTACGTGCTCTCGCAACACTTTGTTAAACTTTAGGACCCGAGTATGTTCGATAGTCCCGGAAAGTTTGGCCTTGTGGTTAGCCTTGATGTATACTCTGAGAGATTGGAGAATGACCGAAGCATCCTTCCACCTCTCAAGGGCCAACTGCACCTTCGTATGTCCATGTCTACAGAGGGTATCATCCAGGAAACTATCCAGCTCCCGGGCAGGGATAATGGGGATCGAGGAGTCCACCGACTCCATGGTGCCAGAGGACTCCCCTCTGAGCCCCAACTCCCCAGGCTCCTCTTGGCTGGAGAATTCAAGACACCCGTCCTTCTCTGCGGGGGCCTCTCTCAGCCCTAGATTGGATCCCCTCCTCGGTGTTTCCACGAGGGGGTCCACTGTGCTCTCCACCTCCATCCCCGAGTCAGGCTGTTCATGGGCAGCTGGTGGCGGCATGGCAGAGGCAGTGGTCTCCCGAGAGTCCTCGGGGGCCACAGAAGCACACATGCCACGGGTGTTCGCATCACCCACGGGAGGGCACTCACCAACCGCGGGAGGGCCCTCACCATCCGCAGGAGGGCCCCCACCGTCCGCGGGAGGGCCCTCACCATCCGCGGGAGGGCCCTCACCATCCGCGGGAGGGCCCTCACCATCCGCGGGAGGGCCCCCACCATCCGCGGGAGGGCACCCACCATCCGCGGGATGGCTCTCACCAACCATGGGGGGGCACTCCTTAGCAAGGGCTTCATAGGGAGGGTCTTTCCCAGCGTTCACCCCCAACAAAGTGCCTGCCCAAAACTCTGCACCAAGAGGGTTCAGGTTAGACAACTCCCAGATGTAATCGGAAGTGCTCACCACAACACCCTCCAAACCCTCATCCACGGGGGTCAGCCCTAACCCATCTCCCTCCTCTGGTGACGCAAACCGGGGCTTTTTATCCCTATGTGCGTCACCCAAAGGCGGTACAGCCGAAGGGGGATCTTGGCTGGCTCTGAAGATAGGTGCACTCGGCATGTCAAATTTACCGAAGCACAATTCTCCAGGGGATGCTCTCCAACCGAGAGGGGCGCTGGGAGGCTCCCCAACGTCCCCAGAGGCGTCGGGTACCTCCAGCTGCATTCCCTCCAGAAATTCGAGGGGGGGGGGCTGAACATTTGTGGGATCTGGCTTACACTGGTTAATCCCAACCAGTGGGCCAGGCAGGACCACCTTGTGCGGAACTGATTTTTCTTTCCGCTTCCGAGACTTCAGAGGGTAAACGTAATCTGGCTCACCCTCAACCTCCTCAATCACCCTCTTATTGGTTTTAAATTTGCTCTTCCTGGGGATTGATTTCCCAGGAGAGTGTGCCGCTGTCTCCATAGCAGGAGTTTCCCCCCGCTCCCCTTCACCCTGTATGGTGCTTACAATGGGGTTAGGGGGTTCTTGGGGGGGGACAGCGACAGAGGGTGACTGTTTTGGGGTGACTTTTTTCTTCCCCCTCTTTTTTGAGAGGAGAGGTTCAGATGTCACTGTTTGAGTTGCGACAGTGACATCTTCTGTGGTCCCAGAGGGGACCTGAGCCCTCGAGCTCTTTTCCTTCTCCCTCTGTTCTTTGGGGAGAGGTTCAGATGTCACTGTTCGAGATGGGGCAGTGACATCTTCTGCGGTCCCAGAGGGGGCCTGGGCCTTCGAGGGCTTTTCCCTCTCTCTCCTTCTTTGGGGGAGAGGTGTAGACATCACTGTCCGAGATGGGGCAGCGACATCTCCTGTGGTCCCAGCGGGGGCCTGGGCCCCCGAGGGCTCCGCTGCGGTGGGTGCAGCGGCACAGGGCGTTTCCTCCTGGGGGGAGACAGCGCTAACAGAGGCTGGCCGCTCCAGGGCGACCCCCTCTCCTTCCTTCCGCTCTCCAGGAAGAGGTGCAGAAGTCACTGTTCCGGATGGGACAGCGACATCTCCTGCGGTCTCAGGAGGGACCTGGGCCCCTGAGGGCCCCGCTGTGGTGGGCACAGCGGTACCGGGTGTCTTGGCAGAGGGAGGGGCGGGTGCAGGAGTTGGGATGGGTCCTCTGTTCCCTCTGAGGCAACTCCTACGAGTGTGCCCCAGCTCTCTGCACAGATAACATCTAACCCCCTCCGTGCCATAAAACACAGTGTATTCTATGCCCTCGTAGGGCACCCTAAATGAACCCTCCACAGATTCATTGCTCCCTGGCAGCAGCAGTTGTACCTGCCGCCTAAATGAGAGTACATGCCTCAGCGCCCTATCTCTGCAGCCCAAAGATAATTTTATTATGGGGGACTTAATGTCTCCCAGGGCTTGCAGGTACGGCTTCATGAGGCAATCTGGGATGAAGGGGGGCACATTTGACAGAATGACCTTTGTGCCTAACCCCTCCATGGGTTCCATAGGGATGTATTTCCCCCCTACACTGATGCCTTTCTGCACCAGGTAGTGAGTGGCAGCCAGCGTACGAAGGAAGAAAATGCCCCTCCCATACATTTTGCTGGCCGCCACCACAGCAGAGGGTCCCACCACATCAGCCACAGCCCTCACATATATCTCCATGTTTAGGCCAGGTGACATTGGGCACCTCACCCCAAGCTTCCTGCTCAAACAGGGCGTGGCCCCAGCATTGTTGTTGCTGGGGTTAACGCCTGCAACTGCCACATGCGCCCATGTTGGAACTGGGACTGCAGGGGTTACGCTGCTAACAGGTGCTGGGGGAGGCGTGGCCAGGGCACTGGAAGGACCAGGCCTAGGGCTGTGACTAAGAGTGTTGCTCCTAGGGGCCACAGTTTTTGGTGTTCTATATCCGGGCGTCGCCCCTGTTGCCGCACTTGTCCTATTCCCCTTTCCAGGCATGATAAACAAATAAGCCTCTAAGTCAGGGGAAGGTATTGCTTAGTGAGAGAGGTATTGAGAGAAAACTGTCCCTTTTAGAAGAGATCTCTCTGCAAGGGGAAAAAACAGCAGCTTTTAAAACCTGCTGCAGTTTTAAATCTTTTCCTCTTATTATTAACTCTCTCTCTCTGTTATAATAAGCAAACACCACAATTTACAAGTCTTTATAGAAAAGACACAGAGCTCTCAATAGCAAGTGAGAAAAGGAATCAGGCTTTAGAAAAACAAAAGAGTGAAATTGGAAGTTTAAACAACCAGTAAAAACCTCCAGTAGTGAGGGAGGAGAGAGGGGGGGAGACTGCAGTTTTCCAGCCAGCTAAACTGCAGCTATGCTGGGTTAAATCACTGCAGCCCCTGGGTGAAAACCAAAAACGGTTTTTAAGCCTGAAAATGCACCCAAAACCCTCTATAAAACTCCCAGTATACTCACAGTATACTCCCCCACAGATCCACAGCAAAAAATACCAAATAAAGAAAGAATAAAGCTGATTCCTTACCAAATGCCTGGAGCTCTGTACACACACTTCTGAGTGACGCAGCAGCAGATGATAGTGCTGAGGTGAGTGAAGCAGACAACAGTGTGTGTTGTTTTAAATGTTCGATTGAGCAACCTAATTTCTCAATTTTTACATGGTGTGGCGATTTTCCATTCACATTTGCCACACCTGTGGCTACATTGAAAAATAGGTTGCCCACCTCTGTTAAACAAGGGATCAGCCTCCAATTGTGCCATTGAAGAGAAATTAAGAGTTAAAGTATCATGTTGAGGCTTTTTTTTATAGAAAGCCATAGGAAACTCTAGAATAAGGGGTTAGGCTGATGTAAGGCCGCGCATATAGTGCCGACAACGGCGATGCGACATTGTGTCAAAACAAATGTATTGACGCCGTTGTGTGCGCTTATAGTAGGAGCGACGTGATGGCTTGGTCGTGATCGCTGGAAGTCACTTCAATTAGATTTTTCCAGCGACCGCAGCGTGACGTCAGCATCGCCGGCACTATAACTACGGCCTAAGTCACAGCCAGGTTCACCTGACCAAAAGCTAAGAGAGAAGTTTCAAGGATAAAGTAGGTAAAATTCAGCGAATATCAGCCATGGAATCCTTGTAGGGTACATTACATACATAGGCAATGTGGGTTAGTAGTGGGTATGCAAAGAGTGTCAGCATGTTATGGGCTCAAATGAAAGTCTCCATTAGCAGGCTGGTCTGTTATCAGCACCTCACAGCAGCACTTAAGTCCGAAGTGAAAAAGTATATTGGCTACACTAGCTTCGCTACAGCACTCTACAGTTGCCGTCTCATCTACTAGAGCAGGCGTGCGCAAAGTGGGGGGCGCAGTGGGTGCAGAGGCCCCACGCTCTTCCCCGAGGCATTTAAATTAAATGCAGGGGGATCGCGTGAGGCCTTAACTCACTTACTGGGATTCAGAAGAGTTGCTGTGACATGTCAAGATGGCAACACGGCGGTGTCATGTGATGTCACATGCTCATTGCCATGGCAATGGCCACGTGACCCCGCGGCGTACCGGCAAACAAGGCAAGGGGGGCACAAGAGCGAGGGGGAGCAGGCAGGAGGGCGCAGCTCCAAAAGTTTGTGCTCCACTGTAATAGAGCAGGGTGTGGCCAAATCCAGTCCTCATGAGCCACCAACAGGTCAGGTATAAAGGATATCGCTGCTTCAGCACTGCTGGCCCAATCTTTGGCTCATCTACATCAGGGATGGCCTACTCCAGTCCACAAGGGCCACCAACAACGCCAGGCATTAGGGATATCCCTGCTTCAGCACAGGTGGCTCAGTCATTTTGACACAGCCACTGATTCAGCCACCTGTGCTGAAGCAGAGATATCCTTAAAACCTGACCTGTTGGTGGCCCTTGAGGACTGGAGATGGCTGCTCCTGTACTTGAGCAACTAAGATGAACAGTGACTACAGTAACTAATACGGTTGACCACTGCATGCAACCTGGCAGCCAAATAACATTGGAAAGGGTCTTAATTGATGCTCTTACATGCAGACAAAATGACCTGGTACTGTATTATATGTTTGGCTCTGTCTTGCATGAAGTAGTTACTGAACATACAGGAGTAAACATTTCCTCTTTCCTTGGCTGCACACTGACTTGTAAATCATTTTAATTTCCCCTCATTAACCACTTTAATCTAATATCCACTTAAAGGACTCCAGTGAAAAATAGCTTAAAAGTAGTAATTGATCAATGTTTACATTTCTATTCCCCCTTGTGAAACAAAACTAAAAATCCAGATAAAGCTAAAAAAATTCTGGACCTGTGTCCTGAAAATGACTAATTTGAGTTCTTATATACCGGTAGATATTATTTCAAGGATTAAAATGCAAAGGATTAAAGTACTTAGTAAAATTCATTATCAAAAAATTAGCTATTTTGTACCATCTGCTGTTTGTAATTTGCATTAGATTGTCTGTATGCTCATTTGCATGTAATTTCCCAGAATCCCTAGCTGCAGTGGAAGCACTGTATGCTCAGAGATAATGGTGAAAGGCAGGGTTGCAGACCTGTCTGAGGCATGTGATTGTGCTCACAAGTGGTATTTGTATTTGCATTAGATGGACCAAATCACGAGTTGTTCCTCTTGGAGACTTCTGTCAACCAAGTGAAGAGTGTAAATATTGTACACATGAATTGTATTGAGTTTGAAATTGGGGCTCATTGTACATGATGTAGATCAATAGTGGCCAACTCCATTCCTCAAGGGCCATCAACAGGTCAGATTTCAAGGATAGCCCTGCTTCAGCACCAGTGACTCAATCAGTGGCCGAGTTAGAATGACTGAGCCACCTGTGCTGAAGCAGGGATATCCCTAATACCAGGCGTGTTGGTGGCCCTTGAGGACTGGAGTTGACCACCCCAGATGTAGATCAGCGACTTCATATTATTTTGCATACTCTAAACAAATTTGGTATCTTGTCCATGTCATTTTGCTGATGGCTTAGCTTGCCAATTATAGTCACTTCCCTGTCATTATTGCGCACTAATCAGCTAGTGCAGATTAGTAAATGTGGGTTTTCTTCGTTTTTAATCAGAATCTCATAATATTCTTAAGGTGTTCTGGAGTTCTAGTTTCCATTGCGTCACAACTCTATTTTCCGGTTTCCTTGTTGTTCTATGTAATTTAATTTCTTTTCCCATCAAAGCGAATGTCACTGTGCTAACGTGTGCAGCATAAGAACTGTATTCGCTGAGACAATAACAACGGTTCCAGCAGATTGGTCACATTTTTTTCACAGTATTAAGTCACGTTTACTATAGATGTCTCTAATTACCATAACCTTGACCCGCAGTTAAGTTGCAAATATAAATAGGTAATTTCTCTTAAGCTCATCAACAAGCATTTTCAATTCAAAATAATGTATTTATGTATACAAGCCAACACTCAATTCAATGACACCAAATGAGGATAATCATGTTTACGAGTAATTCCAGCTACAGGTTTATTTAAATCTTTGCACACTTGTACATAAAGGTGCTGCGCTTATAGTGCCGGTGACGCTACAAAACAAATGTATTGCCGCTGTCGCGTACGCTTATAGTAGAAGCGGCGAGGCGGCTTGGTCGTGATCGCTGGAAGTCAAGTCAATTTTTCCAACAACCGCAGCGTGACGTCACCATCGCCGGCACTATAAGCGCAGCCTTGTGTGTACTTTTTGGTAGACAAACAAATTCCTCAAAATGTAGGTCTCCTCTAGGACAGAGGTACAAAGTACATCTCTACTTACAATAAATGAAGAATTGCATTGTGAACTTGTAACAAGCCAAGAACAGAGAAGAAACAACGTTTCAGTTCCCATATGGACCGTTCAGGTGAAAGGTCCATTTGGGACCTGAAACTTTGTTTCTCCTGTTTTTGGCTGTTACAATAAATGAAGAATTGCATTTTGAACGTGTGAGTAGAGATGCACTTTGTACCTCTGTCCTAGAGGAGACCTGCACTTTGAGGAATGTGTTTGTCTATGTTGCATTGGCTCGCAAGCAGGATTCTCCTCGCCTGAAACCGTTTCCCCGTACTTTGGAACTGTACTTTTTAGTATAGGCACTGGGACAATGAGTTAACTATTAAGCTACCACAATCTGCACCAAGATTTTATACAAATATTGATACTTCAATGTGAGCTGGTGTAGTGCGTTGCTAAGTGTGTTTCTTAAAGTATATTTATCACCTTTCGGTGACTTCTCTTTGTTGATGGAGATGTAAAGCATGTTCTAAACTTTGTGATAACTTACAATAATGCCTCAACAAATCTCTCTTCCCAAGCCACTGCCTGAACAGCTTATTGGCTTGAGCAGCAATGAGATGAAAGCACATGCACAAACTGCCGGGCGCGTGCTACGCCGTGCGTGCGCGGATTTTTGGTTGGCTGACGTTAGTTAGCCTTTCTATAGAAGGGCCGCGCACGGCAGGGAGAGGGGAGCCGACAGACAGCGGTGAAGATGAAGAAATTAATCTTTTCGCGCCGCTGCCTGCGCTCAAATGTATGTATATGTGTTTATGTATGTATGTACAGTATGCGTGTTTGTATGAATGTGTGTGTGTGTGGGTCAAGGATTGTAAAACAAAACAAAAAAATATTTATTAAACGTTTTTTTTCTTAAAAAAAAATCTATCTAGGACTTACTGTCACTCACACAACCCATGCACACACATATACTCACACATACACACACATATACACTAACCTGCAGCTCCCGGCTCTATATACATGTAAAGCATGCGGCACGTGCACGCGCGTTCGCATAGGAACGCGCGGTCACACGGCCGCATGCTGTATAGAACAGCCCTTACTTAGCATGAGTAATTTGTGATGCTTGCTAAATAGTCAAATAATAACTTTAAGCGTTCCCTGACCTACTGGCAGAATTAAAATATGGTTCCCCAATGTGGGGTCCACAGGACAAGCCAGAGCTGGAGTGTAACCATTCCCAACAGACTTCTAAAAAATCTTTTGCTCAGAAAATTCCAGAGCCATAACTTCTAAAGTACCCGTCATTTTGGAAAACTTGTACCACAGGGACTTAAGAGAGGTCTTCTACTGGTAATTGTAAAATGTAATGTGTGTGTGACATGCTGACGTGCCAGAATAGGATTGCCATTGAAAAGATCCAATTAGTGTCTATTGCTTTACTCACAGCTCTGTATGGTGATGTTCCCAAGTTGGTTCTCCTGACTGACTTTTGTTTGTGTTTTACAGTGCATTTGTGGATTATTTGACACATCAATTGAATGCAGTCAAAACGCATTCCCTCGTACTACATTTGCACATGTGCGAATAACGATTCATATACAGCGGTTCATATTTACCAAAACATCCTGTGAAATGAGTGACCGTTAGTGTCCTTGTTAGCATGTGAATACCATCCGGAGAGCTTCATCAGGGGTTACAATGTATCTACACTATACACACTCAGCATTGACAGAACATGTTACCAGCCATTTTATTCATACAAATAGAAACACTTTTGAGGAAAATATGTTAGTTATGTCATCAACAGCTATAAGAACTTTACATTGTAAACATGACAATGCAAAAATGTAACGATTAAAATAGACCTTTAACAGAAAATACACAAACTTTCATGGAAACTTTCAATGAAAAAGTAAACGTAACACTCAATTCATTAATGTACAATAATCCATAGTGGTTTAAGTACAATCCATTGATCACAATATACTGTAGTGAAATAGCAAGATCAAAGAAGGGATTAATGGACAACTGGAAAAAGTGTGTACCTGTTTAGGCCTGGATTAGCCACACACAAAAATGCAAACACTCATTAAAGCAGGGGTCTCCAAACAGTCCTCAAGGGCCACCAACAGGCCGGCTTTTCAGGGTATCCTTGCTTCAGCACACGTGGCTCAATCAGTGGCTCAATTGAAGATTGAGCCACTGATTGAGCCACCTGTGCTAAAGCAGGGATATCTATAAAACCTGGCCTGTTGGTGGCCCTTGAGGACCTGTTGGTGGCCTTTAATCTTTAATGATTAAAGAGAAGACATTATACCCCTCAGACACAATATGATGCGAGAATACAAAGCTAGATTTGTATAGGTTATTAAGGTGTCAAATATTCTGTGACAACAATAAATAACTGCTAAAGACCGAGTAATATTAAATAATGTTGTTAGCATTTTTTCATAGGTATGTCCCAACTACAAAATGTAGAATAACCTCATTAACTACTAACATAGTATTATGTGCTCTCATGTCTGTATGCACCAAGCATATGTGTTTTATGTATATGTTTATGTTGTTGTTGCTTTTGTTATGTAATTAAGGTAATATTTGCTCTTGGGAGGCCCAATAGGACACATTCATGACTATCCCTATTATCCAGACATATACAAAATAGCATTTTTACCCCAGTGGTATTATAAGTGCTGTAACATATGGACATTCTACGTTATCAAATTAATATGGCCATTCATGGGTGCAGAAATATCAGGCATATTATTGAACAAAGATAACTTCAATTAACCAGTAGATTTTGTTCACAGTGCAACAATACTAACTAAAGTATGTTTAAGAACCCTTTGAAACATCTTTGGTTCAGAATGCTACCCACAATGTTTGATGTTGAATACAACTTTACCATATATCTAAATCAGTGGTGCTAAACTCTAGTCCTGCTTCAGCACAGGTGGCTCAATCAGTGGCCACCTGTGCTGAAGCTGGGATATACTGAAAACCTGACATGATGGGGTGTCTTGAGGACTGGAATTGAGCACCTCTGGTCTCTAGGACATTTCAGAATCTTGGTACAGTTGTAGTCATTCTGTCTTGTGGTCTCGTAATAGGAGTTAAAATAAGCAAAAAGATATGGTTCTTATCCATAGGGTTTATTTGATATGTATGGTCTTGCACTCATGAGTCTGTTGAACGTAGAGCACGTTTGACACGGGTGACTAATCCGATTCTCATTACCGTATTTCATGAGGAATTAGTTGCCAAGAAACAAAGATTAACAAAGAACAATTTAAGACCTTTAGAAATTGAGCAGTTACATTATATACAATATACAATAAACATTATTTCACTGCTGTTCTCACATTTGATCCTCCCCTAAAGTGGTGGTTATATTTAAAGATGAATATTAAAAGCACAGACTATTACTGTTTCATATAGCGTGTTCGGTAATAACACTGTTATAATGGTACTTAAAAATATTGTGCTGGTCCAGAATATGATAGCAGAACCTTCAAAGAGACAGTTTTACTCTAGGGAAAAAAATGATCAGGGGCACAGCTCTGCTTAGAAAACAAACTGACCCACTTAATAGGCATAGGAATTTGTTACATTATCAATATTCATAAAGATAAGTGACATCAGGAAAAGGCAGAAAAGATAGATTGGATGATCCAATCAAAATGGAAGAAAAACTTGGTCACCCGTTAGCCTTGAAGAACTATTGTTGCCTAGACCAGTAATGGTTATCTTAAATTCAATTTGCCTTTCTGAGGAGCTAAGTCGTAAGCTTTGAAGTGATCGAATGCGGAACTGTGGTTGACTTGAATGGGAGTTTGTTTTCATTTTATAAGCCGCCTAGACTAGCCAGGTTCCCAAGCATGGAACTGGTTTGAAAAAGGTCAGCTATTTTATTCATGTTTTCCCAACAAACACAAAACAGTATTCCAATCCAATCAGAGCAACAAGGCTTAATGAAAGGGTCATGGAGTTAGAATGCTCAACAGAGCTTGGTAATCAATTACATACAAATAATCGTCAGAATAATTTTCAGCCTGATACACATACATTTTCAGACACATGGTTCAAGTGATCTTCCAAAGCACCTTCAACAGAGGACACTGAATGTTGGGCCTGTGCGTTTGCTTGTAGTGAAAACACTGGTACCGATACAGATGTGTTCTAAGCTCATAATTAACATGACATCAAAAGATTCCTCTATTGTGCAGGTCTGACCTTGTGACACTTCCAAAGTTTTCCTGTAAGCTCACCTACGTATTATACATTATACATTTAAACATCACAGATTTTAATGGCATGTTCATGAAGTGTGACGTAACAGTATATGCAAATGCATCAGAAAACACTAACAATGTACATCCTTTAAACATCAATGATGGTTTAAAACAGACCCTCCCCTCGTTTCTAAATGCTTTATATAATATTGGTAAAACACTGCAAATAATTACCATGTCAATCTTCCGGTAGCTTTACTAACTTGCTATTATTTCATAATTTAGAAGAACGGTTTAGTAATTTATAATGGTTATACATGTGAACTTCCATTATGGTTGAAAAGTGTATTGTAGTTGCCTTTTGAAATGCAAGTTTCATGAGCAAAAAAGGCAGTGTTCAGGCAAGACAATGTTTATTAGATGCAGTGTACAGGGGATCTGTAACATATCTAAAAAAAAGCCAAGAATATTGGCTAGCTCTGTTTGTCCTTTCTTCCATGTAGTAACAAAGGAGGGAGAGGGAGTATGGGGTATGATACCTTTTATTGGACCAACAAGTAGTTGATATGTTACAAGCTTTCGAAACTCTCAGGGTCCTTCATCAGGTCTTACCCCGACCCTGAGAGGTTAAAAAGATCAACTACTTGTTGGTCCGATAAAAGGTATCATACCCCCTACTCCCTCTCCTCCTTTGTTACTACTATCTAAAAAAGGAATGTTCTGCCTTGGTAGTTGGGCGTATAAGATAATTAGAGCATACCAATCATGTCTCTCGTCATTTCATAAAAGCATTGATAAGTTCTAACAGTGGAGAAATTTCTTCTTTTTTTTTGACAGAGCTGGATCTACCAGTAATTATCTGAAGCTTGCAAGTTAATTTATTATTCACCGTTTGATAGTTTAACAGAAGTGAAGGAGGAAATCCTTTGACGTTTCCTTTGCTGCTTTTTAAATTGTGTTTACCTAAAAAGGCATTCAGCATTAAGATCACCCCAAAAGTGGTTTTGACAAAATTGAGTTTATTCTACTGCACGAAAAGCCCTCCTGTTGTGTTTTTTTTGCTAGTTTGATCATTTTTCAGTGGCTAGTGGCACTTTGGTATATTTAATATCAGCAATGCAGATGATACAAAATAATGTAACCATAACCCACTCAAATTAATTTTTACATTATATAATGGCTGCCAAAAAATGCTTTTGCAGGTGAAGTGGTGGTATTTTATAGTTTGAAGTTGAAATTGTCAGCTTAACCGTAAAACAGAAAAAAGTTCCCACTTTCTGACAACATTTTTATACATTGCAATACTTATTGACACTCTAATTCAGGAGGATTATTTCATTACCAGTCTGAGTATGAGAATGTACATATCTGTGAGTGCAACGTTTGCACTCGGTTCTGCCTATTGGGATTTTTTTTTAATAGCAAACTAGAACCCTTGCTTGGTAGCTAGTGACAACAGTACCTACACACATACATACATGGCTTTGCATGTCATTTCCCAGAATCCCTTGCTGCAGTGGAAGCACTGTTTGCTGGGTGATAATGGTGAAAGGCAGGATTGCAGACCTGTCTAAGACATGCAAATGAGCATACAGTAATATTTCCATTTGATATATACATAAATACACATACATATATATATATATACATTATATACACACACACAATTATTATTTTTTGTTTTATATGTGATGCCTGATATTGTATTTTTAGGAATTTGAAAAATGGCATCATCATAAGTGAACTTTAATCACATAATACAGTATGACAAAAAGATATTATATAACAAAAACCAGAATTTGCAGAACTTCCGAACGTTTCAAATGTGCATAGAAAGTGTTATCACTTACAGTCCTTAATTACATTCTGGATTAGTGACAGAAAGACAGGAACCTTGATTCTCTATAGGACCCTTATTCTATATGTGCCAAAGTGGCCGTCTAAGTTGTTTTCGGCCGAAAATCCACACAGGGTTCAATAAGGATGGTTTGAACAGTCGCTTCGTTGCAATTCAAATGACCCCCTTAGGGATTCATATTAATAAAGAGAATATTTGGGGATATACCTGGCACACACATTTGGTCACATTGAGCCCACCAAAAATGGGTATTAATCATGCTGAGTTTTTATAATATGTTCAAACGTTATGGCACCATATGTAAAGGGAATCTTAAAACAGAATAAATCAGGCATCAAAGATTGTTTATTTTGTCAGTGTATTCCTTGTTTTATATAATTCACATGTCAAAGACAGGTTAAACCCTAACATTGCCAATTAAATCCAATGTGGGTGACAAAGATCTTAGTACCAAAATTCTTCTCTGCCTCATAAAAAGTTGAAACCATTTAGCCTGACGTTAGGGAGTTGCATATGTTTTCCCTATAAAAACACATTTTATTTTCATAATGGTGCATTTCTGACCAAATGCCACCTAAAGAATCCTGTATATGACATAGTTACAAACTGTACATCGTGTTCTATATATATACTTTTGTACATTCCATTTTCAGCAAAACAAAGCTGAATATTTTCATGTATGAACTGAATTACAAAATAAAACACTTAAACTGATAAAAGAAAAGAAATATATATATATATATATATATATTACTCCATTGCACCACCGTGGCATGCATTTACCTACAAAGTCCACTGTAAACAGTAAGAAAAAAATCACATTCCTCTGGGAGTCAAAGGAAAATGGAACACAGACATAGTAGCAAAACATCACTTATCTTATTTTTGTATATGCCTTTGATATTTACTACTTCTCTGATACAAAAGGCTTGTCTTCTTTTGGTGTTAATTGCTTTGGCTCAGGGGAGGCTGACTTCAGTCCTCAAGGGCCACCAACAGGTCAAGTTTTCTGGATATCCCTGCTTCAGCACAGGTGACTCAATCAGTGGCTCAGTCTTTGATATCCTGAAAACCTGAACTGTTGGTGGCCCCTGAGGACTGGAGTTGGCCTCTCCTGCTTTAGCTCTTTCACAACCTTGGCATTTATACACAGCAGCTCCTGGATATGCACCAGTGGGACCAATGGAAACTGCTAGCCTTCGTTTATACTCCTGATTCAGATATTATATCATTTAAGCAAACAGTATTACACAAGGTATATTCCTGTGGCAATACACAATTTCACTCATATGAAGGGGTGCCTCTGGTAACACAAAGCGCCTTAAAATAGAACAAAATGATCTATAGAATTTAAGGTTACAGAAGAAAACCAGTTAAATCACATACTGGCATTTTCCATTCATATCCTCTATAAGTTGATATATGATTCCTATTTTATGACACAATGCAATGTATATTTAACAGCACCAGTGAAACTACTATATAAAAGAAAACAAGAAACCTCAGGATTGCTGATGAAATTACAATCATGAATTTTGAAGAGAGAAAGAAAAGTCAGTCTGCTTTGTTGTGTGAAGAAGATTCGGTGAAGTTTTTTGTTTTCTACTGAAACAGTAGAATGGGTACGGGTGCGTTCTTCACTGCATTCCTAATCGTGGGACTGATGCAGGTAAGGACTAAACCAAGCGCTTAACCTCATTTTTGTTAGGTAAAAACGTACGTCCCTTTCCATAAATTCATAAGTTAATCAATCAGCTAAGAAAAAAACCCATAATACTGCATGATTTATGTCAAATCTCTATACAACTGAAGGTTATGTACCAATCTGATGCCAAATGCCATGCTCGTTTCAGATGTCCCACATCAGTGTGTTGGGTTCTACTGCAGCACACCATTTGAAAAAGCCAGGGGGTGGTTCCTTATAATAATTGGTAGACTTTCCCCAATGGGTATTCTTGGGAAATATTTGATTTAATGGCCTCCAAAATCGTTGGACAAGTACATATTTTGATATCTTGTGGCTCTGTTACTTGTAGATTTTCTGGTCTTGTCGATTTAACTGACGAATCATTTACATTTGGCGCAATGGCTGTGTCCCTTTTAAGATCCAAGCTGATATCCTTTAAAATAGCTAAATAGTGCCTAAGTCCCTAAAGGTCCCCTAATGTAAAGTATAAAACCTCTGATATGTTCAACAGAAGTCCTTTTAATCATTACTGATTAAACTCATGCTGCATACTCCTGTTACACTAACCCATAAAAGGGATTATTTTTTTTCACATGATATTTACAGGTAAAATAAATTCAATGCTCTTTAATAGTCTTTTAACCCTTTTAGCAGCCATCCAAAAAACCAATGTGTTTTCCCCGATTCAAGTTGCATCATGAAAACATGGTCAAAGCAAGGATTTATTCTCTTCACTCCTTCTATGGAATGCCATTGGCCACTCCACATTTTCATGCAATGGTTCTTCCCCTTGTGGCTTCTTGCAGGTCACAGACACGGAAATCGGACAGCACTTCCCGTATCTCCATCTGTAGATATGCCTCCATAATAAGTTAGGGCGTGTTAGAGCTTTCAATGGAAGCCGTTAAGGGAAAAGAAAAAATATATATTGTTAAAATCGTCAGTTTATTGGCTGTTTCAAACACAAGTTCCTTGTCTGGTGGGAGGATGCTGCTTCCGATTTCGAACCCCTGAACTTTTATCCTTGCAGTCCATTGGCTTTTGCTGGGATATGTCTATCAACGCACTTGCAATAGCAAGACCTGTATATAAAAAAAAACAAAAAGAAATCGGAATTAGCCACATATACCTTAAATTGTAATTATTACTCTACAACAGGGGGGCTCAACTCCAGTCCTCAAGCCCCCAACAGGTCAGGTTTTCAGGATATACTTGCTTCAGCACAGGTGGCTCAATCAGTCTCTGCTTCACCACTTTATCAATATCCCTACTGTATATACCTGACCTTTCTTTAAAAAAAAAAAAAAAAAGGTGCCCAACTTTTTTTGAACATATCTACTGTATCTGCCACCACAGTCTCCATGGGTAATGAATTCCACAGAACCTCCACAGCCTGACGTATGGGTTTTGGAGGAAAGGAGAGAATATGCATGGACTTGTATACCCCCCAAAACAGTAATCTATATCAGGGGTGCGCGGCTATTAAAACGAAATGCCAGGGAGCGTGCGAGGCCTCTGTTACTCACCTGCTCTTCGACGGCTTTGGGCGATGGCAACGCAGTGTCAAATGACACCGTGGGGTCACAACACGTCACATGACCCCGCTGCATCATTTGACACTGGATACCAGTTTAGGGGGGGGGGCGTGAGCACTGGGGCAGAGCAGGCAGGGGGACACAGGGCCAAAAGTTTGTGCACCCCTGCTCTATATAACACTATAAAGAGATACCCTGGGGAAATGGCTAACATGAATATGTAAATAAGCTCATTTAAATGAATAGATTATTTCCCAAGTATCTCAAGGTTGTTTACAGGTATCTCTCCACATACTGTATAGATTAGTGTTTTGGGAGGTATACAGTCAATGGGTTCTCTACGCAATAGGACTCTTTCACTCCCCCACTTTTACTTGGTGATTACATTTTGTAAAAGATTTTGAGTGTTTTGCGAGATGAGTTAATGGGTATGCTACTATATATGACTTTCCTTCCCTCGCCCTCTCTATCATTATTGTAGCATGAATTAGTATATTGTAACATGAATAATGTCCCTGCAATTAATGTTCTTAAGTTCAAGTACTAAAGACCGTGTTCTTTTATTCCATTTCTCAAAGGCTACACACATGTCTGAGTCTTCCAGAGGCTAAGTGTCTCCAATTAAATGTAATTAGGACTGTGCATTAAAATAGGAGAAGTGCTGGGATTTGATCAGAATCATTGCACACATTGGATTGAGGAGGATGAGTAACAGGACGATACTACTGAAATATACCCACATATTAGCAAATGGCTCAGAACATTAAACAAGTCTTGTTTTATAAACAGATTGTGTACTCGAGAAATGATTAAATGAAAAACTTTATTGAGGAGCCTAGACAAAATGTGTTGACTTTGCCTGTTCCTTTTGATGAAATAGAGCAGAGGTTCCCAAATCCAGTCCTCAGGGACCACTAACGGTACAGGGCTCAAGTATACCCCTGCTTGAGCACAGGTGCTTCAGTCAAAATGATTGGGCCACTTGTGCTAATGAGACGATAGTCTTAAATCCTGCACTGTTAGTGGTCCGTCAGAACTCGAGTTGGAAACTTCTGAAATTGAGTATATAATTATTTAGGGCTCAACACCCTTATTAAGTCAGATGTGAAGAAGGGGAGAGAAATGGTTTGAACTGTCCTTGATAGTCAAACAAAAGCTAAATTAGGGAGTACTGTATGTACAGGCAGAATTGGTAAGGGGTTGCGAGTGCCCCCATTATGTCTCAAATTATGCTTTAGCCTACTAAATGAGCAATTTTCCTGAACTTACTGCAGTGGGTGTTGAAGCCATCTCAGAAATCTGGAGTCCTGTGAAAACCTTTCATGCAATGAAAGTAAAAGGCAGGCGCAATAACCCGGAGCCAAGGGAAAGCATTAAATACAATGAGAGTTAAAGCAGGCCCAAGTGAGAGCCTGTCATAAGGTCCTGATTGAAAAGTGACAAATTGAAACACGCCATACAATAATTGGGGCATAACTCCATTTATTTTGTTACATTGTTGACATACTCCTCGCAAGACTTACAGCCCAATTTACTGTACATACAATACACGCACACATCAGGAAAAGACTTAATACATCGTCAAAATCTATCTATCCAAAAACACACACACACATAAGTAAAATATTATTTTTTTTCAGAATCCTATATTGTTTCGCAAAGTTTTCCAGTGGTCTCGCATTTTGGAAAAATATTTGTGTTTGCTTTGGGGCCCTATTTTTACTTTCCGTATAAATAAAATCTATGCTGCTCACTGCTACAAGGTGAAACAGAAAGTGGCAGTGCAATGTTCTAAACGCAAACATGCATATCCTCCCTGTAGGAAGGTTGTGGCAGGACGGAAACTCCGAAGGTGCTAACCTCTTTGCATTTTATTATGTCAGAATGATGATAATACACTAAGACGACAGGAGTTTTAAAGATATCTCAGCTTCAGCACAGGTGGCTCAATCAATGGATCTGTCAAAAATTGAGCCACCTGTGCTGAAACAGGGACTGATTGACCCACTTGTGCTGAAACAGGGATATCCTGTAAACTTGACTTGTTGGAGGGTCTAGAGAATTTGAGTTAAGACCCCTGCACTAAGATGCTGTGGTGAAACGGTTTCAGCTGTTCTGCTGCAGCGGTTTTTGGTTTAATCACTGCTACAAGAGCCTGAGGAAAGTGATATGTATTGTACAATCCATGGTATATGTTGTGTTTTTTGGAGTTTAGATATCATGCCTAAAAGCATTTTTATATATAGAACATGTATACACAGTGATACATGGATTAGTGCTGCCATTATACTGCAGCTCCAACACACGGTATCTTAATCGTATTTAAAGAGAAGCCTGCCAATTTTTTTGCAAATTCTTTTTTTAATATATATGTATAGGATTGAAGCACGGGGTCTCTGGAGCTGAACCCTGTTAATTTCAGCTCAGGTACCCCATGATTTCGGAGATACTTACCTCCGAATTAGGTGCCGGTACCAGCTCTCCTTGGCTACCAGGGATCACAATATGTCCTCTGTTCAAAGATTTTGCGTCCTGCGGACCAATAGGAAGCCGTGACATCATTGCTGTGGCTTCCTATTGGCCCATGTAACGTGAGAGCTTTAA
Source organism: Ascaphus truei (assembly GCF_040206685.1). NCBI lineage: Eukaryota > Metazoa > Chordata > Amphibia > Anura > Ascaphidae > Ascaphus > Ascaphus truei. The sequence continues at coordinate 52,100,422 of NC_134490.1, read as the reverse complement.
ACTTTAAAGTCCTGCTTGCTCAGCCGGAACAGCTACCGGCACCCAGTGCAGAGGTAAGTGTCTCCGGAAGCAGGGTTTCCCTGGAGCTGAAATTAATGTGGTTCAGCTCCCGAGACCCTACTTCAATTCTATATAAAAATTGCAAAAACAATCGCAGGCTTGGATTGCTCCTTTAATACAGACATTATCAATGAGAATGCACAAACAGCAAATTCCACGTGTGCAGTAAATGTGCTTTTAGCTTCACATGTAACACAATCTTTGTGTTATACAATATGTAAGACTAATTAAGGAGCAGCAGATCATAAAATTGCCATTGATTAATTGGTCTTGCAAAGCACCAGTGTGGGATCAAATGACTGCATGTTCGGAGAGTATACTTCATCCATTTAGGAAACACAAAACGATTTCTGTTCTGATTAATGTTGGAAATGAAAAGCCACATGTAACAGAACTGCTGATTTTTTATTTTAGTTGTCCTGACTCGGCAGATCAAAGCACTCCAGGAAAAAATATTAAATGCTAGTACAGATATTGTATGTTACTGAATTACAAAAAACAAATGCGTGTGTGTATAACTACAACCCATTTATGTTATCGTTTGTTGTGTTGTCAGGACGGACTGCAGGCTCTATTCTGTAGCCTTTTTGTACTACATTTCCCTTCTGATCTGCTGACCTGTTAACCCAGGGGCCACCGGCAGCTCAGGTTTTATGGATATCCCTGCTTCAGCACAGGTGGCTCAGTCTTTCTGACTGTGTCACCTGTGCTGAACCAGGGATATCCCGAATACCTGGCCAGTTGGTGGCCCGTGAGGACTGGAGTTGTCTACCCATGGGTTAACCCATTCAATACCAGCATCAGATTGCCACCAGACGTCTGGCCTTGCTACCACAAATGACGCAAATAGAAGAGGAAGATTCGCTTTCACATTGTGTTCAACGCTCTCCTGGAAACAACCAAAAATACCATGGGCTTAACTGGCTTTTTGGTCAAGCTTTTACCTCATGTCAAAATGCGTTATCTGTGCTATGGAGTTTTAAACTCAATTACCATTGGACCTGTCAAGAGTTTACATGAAATGGAAAACAGAAAACTTGAGGGACAGAGTGACAGAATTGGATACATCCCTTGATACTTCATGCAGTGTTAACTCCTTCTCACATCACTCACATATCAGATGTCTTTACTTCCTTGACTAGTCGAATGCAAACCAAGACATTGCAAATACAGTCATTGTAATAGCAACAAGTGAACAGGGGTAGATGCACTCCCATTGACTGTTGTTTCTTGTTCAGGGCAAGCAGGAAGCGCTTTGTGTCAATCCAGTTACACATAAGTGATACTATATGTAGCCCCTTTTCTCTATGACTAAGGGAAACTACGCATGCAGCTGCACCTGTTGGCGTGCAGGAGGCCTAAGCCGCCGCTTCTGGGAGCCTGGGGTTGATCTCTTTCTGTTAGGTGCAGCGCCTCCACCTATGAGGGATCCCAGCAGGACGGGATGGTCCCACATAGGACTCAATAACCACTATGCAACTGAATATATTATAATTTCTTTACTACTCACACTATAACAATAACACACCCACAATACAATATCACAATGCAATACCCAAACACAATACCCAACATCCTGGTGTGGTTCCCCCAAAGTACTGAGGGTGCCCTAGGCACCTAAACACCCGGTGTCCATAGAACAGTCCCACCCAAAGTGTGAGGTAGCGTTACCCCGTGTGAATTGTTGGTGCACTTATATACCTCCCTGGGCACTCCTGTATCCAGCTGTCGCCATTGGTCAAAGGATCAGTCAGGTCCCACGACGTTGGGCCTCCGACACCAATCCCCTCACTCCTTATCTGTCCAGATCCACCTTGTGGGGCAAGTTCCTGCTGGAGGGTCTAACCTAAACAGTCTATGGGCCTGTGGCCTGGTCCCAGACCACAGTACACTGCGTGGCCGTTCAGTCACTGGTGCAGCAGCACTCGTACCACTAACGGGGAAGCATCCCTATCAGGGGTCTTCCCTACAACACTTTTCTGGAGTGACTCAGGGCCTAGCTGGTGCCTAAGGGGCAAGACTAGGCCTAGTCCAGGAAGCACTGCTTCCTGGACACTACCTACCCTCTTGCTGCCCTCCGTCCGACTGAAGCGTGTGTTCCCTGCACTCCAAGGATATACTGTTGCTCTGCTCTAGCTCGAGCCGTATTGGCTGGAACTCCCCATGTGGTGTTTCCCTCCCAGAGGATCCTGGGACTTGTAGTCCCACGCGGTGTCTTGCGGAGCCATCCAAGATGGTCGCCACAATTCTCTCTTGGTGCATGTGCACCTCTCCGTCTGTGCATATGCAACACCCAACATAGCCGCCCCCACACTCCCGATCTGCGAGGCGCTCCGGCAAACATTGCAACAGTTCTCCCTCACCAGAGGTAAGGAGGTGGACTGCTACATATAGAAACCGGCAGTAGAGTCTCCGTTACACTCAGGAACAGAATATCATGTCATGCTGTCATTCTAAAAAATGAAAAATAAATGATTGCAGAAAAGTGCCCAACGTTTTGGGGCAGTAGGGGCCCTTCATCTAGTTCACCTGACGAAGGGGCCCTTTGTCCTAAAATGTTGAGCACTTTTCTGCAATAAAACCTTTTTTAGAATGTAAGCAAGACTATGATATTCTGTTCCTGAGTGCAATGGAGACCCTACTGCCGTTTTCTTCCGGAATTGTTTTTCTCACAACTATAGTACTTAAGAAGTGGTGCGATTTTGGCATTAAAAATCATTTGAAACAATTAATTTGAATATGTCTCTCAAAGTAGCAGTCCAAGCTGTGCTTTTTATTTTTTCCCCTCTTTAATATGTGCATCAATACAATCCACACAATGATAAGTAATTAGCCAAGTTGCCGATCAATCCGTTCTCGTGTGATCAATCGGCGACGATTCCGCTCGGGGGTTCACTAAATGGTCAGTGCAGCAGAAGAGGACCATAGATGCAAAGTTCTGTGGGGAAGATCATGTGACCATGCAGCCACTAGATACAATTGGTGCACTGCTAGAGAGAGGGCATGGCTCAAAAGGGGTGTGCCAGAGCCTGTATCAGAAGAGGAAGGGGATGTGACTTTGTAAATGGTTGCTATAGAAACAAAAATGCTTGTTACGTTATAATACATTAAAAATGTAATTCCGAGTTGATAAGAAAAATGCTACTAGTATTTTCTCATATTACAGAACTGATTTATTTAAAAAAAAAAAAAAAACACATTTAGGATATTGCTTGGTCTGCAGCTTTAATGTCAATGTAGAAAACGACTTTATTCCAACTTTTACACACTGGCAGTATTCCATAACATAAAATAAATTTTGCCCATTTTAGCATGTAGCTTTTATATGCAACAGAAACTGGCTGCTCTGTTCGTTTGGGTCAATATGTAACTAAAATGTTTATTACATTTGACACAAATGCTAAATGACACACTATTAGTAAGGCTTGGGGCTGTGTTACATTAATACTGTCTGCTTGAATCATAGCTCCAATAATGTTTGCCAAACACGAGGAAAATACTAACTAAAATTCAAACTACAGATGTGCAAACTTTTTGCCTTTGTTTGTGAACCTGGTCAAATGTACCATTTTGGCAAACTTTAAAAAAAGGAACTTTAAAAAGTTTGTAAGGAGTTCGCCAGTTAAAAATCTCCACAGCCAAACATATGGGTTTTGCAGGAGACGGTGAGAAAGAGTGAGAGAGGGTGGTGGGAGGTGAGAGAGGGGAGTGGGAGGTGAAAGGTGAGAGGGGTCTGGAAGGTGAAAGATAGGGGGGTGGGAGGTGAGAGAGGGGGGTGGGAGGTGAAAGGTAAAAGTGGGGGGTGGGAGGTGAGAGAGCCCCACCAAAAAGCTTTAAAAATAGGTTGCCAAGTTAAAAAAAATCTCCAAAACGTTAAATACTTCCCAAAACACGTATCTATACAACATGTGGAGAGATACCCATGACCACACCTGGGATACATGGAAAAATAAGTTAATTTAAATATGCAAATGAACTAATTTGAATTTGCAAATATAATTGTTTTTATGGTATCTCAGGTGTGTTTCACAGGTATCTTTGCATGTGTTGTACGGATACGTATTTTGGTATATACAGTACAATAAGTCAATGGGTAATCTACTAAATTGGACTCTGGCCAAGATCCACTAAATGGTGCTAACCTTTAGCAGGTCTTTATTCCCATTTATTATTTATTATTATTCCCACGGCGTGCTAAAGCTTCGTGACCTTATGTGGATTTGGGCCTCATTTCCACGTATACGGTATTCTTCTGTGGTGAAAATCCCAAATTCTGTTTGAAATGAAGAATTTTGTTTCCATTTGGTTAAAAAGTTCTATTGAACAAATTGTTCGAACTTTTTGAGAACTTGCAGCGAAACACCAGCGAAGTGAAGTTGGACAAGTTCATACATTTCAAATTAGCACAGCAGCATAAATGAGAAACCAAGAACAATATGGGGAAAGTGATTACAGAGGGCGATTCTAAATGTAAAGCTGAGCAAAGCCCCAGCCACACGCTGCACTGATGAGTTCACCGTGCAGAGAAACAAGAAGGCGTTTGTGTTCTAGTTATGATTCACTGCAGTGCCTACGTAAAAGCACCACCGCTTCATGGAAAGGGGCAATATACCAATGAATATATGCTGTCCTGCCGTGATGAGTCCCATTAAAACAGGGTGACACCAGAAGATCATTCCTCAAAGCGTCACACAAATCATTTACTAAAATCCACTTATTGTGCTCTCCAAGCACAGAACAGCTCCTTGTTATCAAAGCAATACAATTATGTAGGAGTACAATTCATTATTTCAGACTGGTGGTCTAAAGGAAATTCATTTACCATGCCAAGACGCTGCACACGCTCTGCAGGCAAGCAGAATTTACATCAAAATACTATAGAGGATGCAGTACAAATACTGCACATTTATCGCCGCTGTGAAAGAGCTGCAATGGGACAGATTGCAAATACTGTCATTTCAAGACACTCTGGCAGGGGCAAAATATTCCTTTTATACTTTACCTTTTGAAAATGAGGGTCGGTTTTACAAATATATATATATATACATTTCCATACATAGTTTTATGTGTGTTTTAGATACAATACAAGCAATAAAAAAACCTCAAGATTTTTGACAAAATTCTCTACCACGTTAAGCAACATACCATATCTTTTTGGTTTTGTCTAATGGAAATGAAATGTTGAGAGCAGCCCGCTCAAGCACTAACAGCCTAATCATAAAATTACTGGTGTGTGGTTTTTACCATTATGCAGAACAATTAATAAGTACAATAATAAAATACAGCACATCGGAATGAGATTGCTTTGGAAAGAAAATCTCTTCCTACTATACAAACACAGCACTTTAATTGTATATTTGAATAAATGCCTAGAAGGCCTGTATGCACAAAGACAGAGCCTAGCAGTCTGTGTTTAAGCAGGCGGTGCTATATATTTTAATATACCAGCAAACAGCTTCATTAAGCATGAAAGGTTAATTGGAGGGTTAAGTGCAGTTAGGGGAACAGAGCATGGATCGGTACTGAATAGCACAGACTGCTAACAAAAGCCTGAATAATCTCTATAAACTGTTTGCTGTACTCAAATGTTTTACAGTCTCATTTACTATCTGTCTGCATTTTACTGCGTGTGTTTGTAGTTCTTCTAAACCTTTAATAGCTCCAGTTTTATTCTGTAGTAATCAGATTTCAATGACAAATATCCCTAGCAGAAATTTTTCCCCTTCTCACTGCTGGAGAGGACAGAATGAAATGATTTGGGCATGAAACAAAGGCTGAACCCCACCTGCTCAGTCACATCTTTTCTATGTAGCAGACAAGCTACCACTATAGCATGGGGTTCACAACACAAGTCCTCAAAGCTCCCCAGCAAGACAGGTTTTAAGGATAGCCCAGCTTCAGCACAGGTGGCTCAGTCAAAGACTGAGGCACCTGTGCTGAAGCAGGGACTGATTGAGCCACCTTTGCTAAAGCAGTGATATTCTAAAAACCTGACCTGTTGGGGGGATCTTGAGGACTGGAGTTGATAACCCCTTCACTATACCGATGCCCTGACATAAGTATCACTCCTTTCAAGTGAATCTTAATTGAGGTCCTTACTCACAGCCATGGCCAATAGCTCCATGAGTTTCAATGGGGACTCACACTTTTCGTACCCAATCACTACACTAAAATGTCATATTTTGGACAATTCCCCTCTTAGGAACTGGGAGTAAGCCATAAAATGCACTCCGGGTAGTTCACTGTGGGATTACGCTGGTTGCAGTCAACGAATGAAATAACATTTAGCTTTCGTTGTGTACCTTGGGCCCTAATGCAGAAAGTGTACCTTATTTGCATATAGGTTACTGGATGCTCTTTTGGGTATATCGGAGTTGAACACATGCTTTACAAAGTTTGCATTTTGATCAAAAGAATATGGCAATACTGTTTTAAAAGGGAATTTCTGTATCACAACCTACTGACGGCTTTTGGAGCATCCGCTCATTAATTATCAGAAGAAGCCATTGGACCCGTGTAAGTTTTATTTTGTACATGCGTCTCTTGTAATAGTGTATTATGTATCCAGCGGTGTTGTTTGAGTGGTTAAATAGGAGTTAGAATATACTTGCTGTCCTGAGTTTCTGTTAAAGCAGCATTTCATTTGGCTTATTGCTTTATACCTGAAACAATGGTTCCGTGATGTCCGGGGACCTCCCAAATCTGGCAGTGAGAAGAATATGTGCCCACCAGATACAAAATGTCGGCCAAAAGAAAAGCCATTGGTTACCCCGCAGCTATGTTTGTAGACTGGCTGCCATATTTGTAGCACTTTTTTGGCGACAAAACCAGATAAAAACTAAAAGTATCTGGGGGATGAGGTCATGGGGACCCCCTGGTTCAGGGAAGATACATACATATATATATATATATATATATATATATATATATATATATATATATATATATATATATATATATATATATATGAAAAAATCACACTCAGTTGGCACACTGTAAACAAATGAAAAATTGCTGATGCTTGTCCCATATGCACATGTAAAAAGTAGAATTTACCAGATTGGAGTCCGGAAAAAACGAGACAGCACACAGTCCAGTAGTTCCAATAAAGCTGTATTCAGAGTAACATGGCACCACTCCAACGTTTCGATCACCCAAGCGTGACCTTCCTCAGGCACGTCCCTGAGGAAGGTCACGCTTGGGTGATCGAAACGTTGGAGTGGTGCCATGTTACTCTGAATACAGCTTTATTGGAACTACTGGACTGTGTGCTGTCTCGTTTTTTCCGGACTCCAATCTGGTAAATTCTATTTTATATATATATATATATATATATATATATATATATATATATATATATATTTATATATATATTTATATATATATATAATGTCCATTTAGGGAAAAGCTGCTTTAATTACACCAGCTCCAGAAAACCGGCATCAGATGTACCAAACTTGAAAAGGCTTTTTTAGCGAAACTCTTAATGATAGAATATAAATAATTGAGAGGTACATGTTGTGAATACAACCTGCCAAACAAACATCTCCAACATAGGTCTAATCAGTTCAGTTTATTGGAACCAGGCGTGTAACTGTTACTGCTAAGTAAGCAAGAAGGATGCCATTACATAACCTTTTATTACCCCTATAAATGACATGATCTGCACATGCTTTTCCCTGGTGATCATGCTCCTTTATACCAGGCTGCAAATGTCACCATTACAATGGCATTATCAGTGTACAGATGCTATACATTTTTGGGTTCTGTTGCTATAGTAACTCCAAGAAGGGAAGAAACTAACTACTACCCAGTAAATGTTAAAGACCAATAATTATTAGTGTCCACTCTGCAGGACAGCGGTGGTAAAACCATAGTGCTTCATATCCACCAGCATCTGTTATTTTATTTGTCGGGCTCAGAAGGGGAGCACTTAGGAGACAGAAAATGACCCAGTATTATGTAAGCTGTGTCTTTATTTCTGTAAAGTAATTTTTTTTCTTCAAATTTGTAATATTTTTTAAAAACATTATTTATTTATTTTACACATTTCTACACCGCCCTGAGAGTAGTCATACTTTAGGACAGGGGTTCTTAACTCCACTCCTCAAGACCTCCCAACAGGTCCGGTTTTCAGGATATCCCTGCTTCAGCACAGGTGGTGCAGTCAAAAGACTGAGCAACTGATTGCGCCACCTGTGATGAAGCAGGGATATGCTAAAAACCTGACCTGTTGGGGGTGGTTTGAGGACTGGAGGCTGAAAACCTCTGCTTTAGGACATCTTTTTGCTCACTTTTTGATGAATCCCTTCACTGCCATTGTGCTGCAGCTCCCTCTGGCAGTGAAGGGTTAAAGCAATGTTATGGAGCGCCTTGCTGACCAAACATTGACTGGAACCGCTAAAAACAAAACAAAAAAACAGCACTTCCCTTCACTCCATCACAAAATATATTGTAAATTACGCACAACTTTTCCCACTGGCTAGATGCTGTGTTGTAATATGTTGTGTTGTAATATGTTGTGGTATTAAAATTGGACTTATGAAAACAATTTATATGGCAAACTATTGCAGTACGATGATTTCGAAAGGCACAGATTCTTTCTGCAGCTGCATTGCATAAATTCGTGCTCTCACAATATTAAACACGAGACACATAGGTCAGATGTGGAAAAACAGTCACGCACCTTTGAGATCGAGGGCAGTTTGGACATTCGTGGCTGGTGAAAAAGTGGCAAGAATAAATACTTCACCAAAACCCACCGAGAACAAATATTACTCAGAAAGAGGGCAGTGCTCATACGAGGGGAGCAATATTTTGCTGTTGCAAAAGTTTGTAACAATAAAAGAATTTTGCATATTATTGCATAACAAATTGACAGACTTTTCCTGCTTTACTGATTTACTTCATTTTCATGTAAATATTCAGAATCTTTTTACGATTTGTATTCATCGAGACGTGACAATGAGGGCGAAGAAGTGGGATTGGGGACCTTTGGAAGACATGCAGATAAACGCACCGTCTCATTATCTTTACAAACTACTCCAAATATTCATGAGAACTTTAAAGGAGCGATCCATGCAATATCCTGCATTAAAAAATAAATAATCAGTTCTGTAGTATTAGATACTATTGACTAACTTTTTTATTTTTAAAATTCAATTCTTAATGACATTTTTTAATGAGTTTTAATATACTGAGTATCTTTTGATTTCAAAACATACAGAACCCCTATAAGCTCATATTGAACCCCCAGAATACCCACAACATATATATATATGCATATAAGTGTCAAACAGGAGTGCTACTGAGCATGGCAATATATATTTAAAACCAGAGACAGAACATGAAACACAGACAGAGCTCAGTGCTACATCCATTGACACAAATACACGGTACAGTGCCTATATATATATATATATATAAAAATTGTTAATAACCTATACATTACCAGGAAGAATGATTTATAATAAATCTGTCAAAATTAGTTGCATAGTTCTAAGTCTGATTGAAGCTCAATGTGCCTATATATAAAGGGATTTTCTGGGATTCTGGCACGATTTCGCTGATACTTTCTTCACGCCCTGAACATCCTGATAATCACGGTTCCTTCACCTCCTAGAGACTGACGGACGTTTGATCGAAATACAGATACCGGATGGTGGTGATATTATCACGAAATGCTTTTAAAATTTGTACCCTTGTGAGTGTATTTCTTTCCCTTCCCTCCTCTTTGCCATCATTAAATATACAGTTTTATACTATGGGGCGTGCGCTCTCTCCTCTCTCACTTCTACAGATTCCATAGGATGTGGTTATTCATTTTGAGAGCAGCCGGAGACCCCTTCTACCCACGTCACCATTTTCATTGATGAACTATTTTCTAAAGGACTGGTTTTCACTTCACTTTTTGAATATTATTATATTGTGTTATTTTTAGGTTATTTATTCATTTTTATTCAATATTCCATTTGTTTTATGCACAGGCACTTACACATTTAATACGTCATTGTGGCATTAATATCACATAAACTTATTTATTCACTATTAATATCCTTTTTAGGCGCTGCTTATTTTTGTTAGTCTTATATATATATATATATATATATATATATATATATATATATAGGCACTGTACCGTGTATTTGTGGCAATGGATGTAGCACTGAGCTCTGTCTGTGTTTCATGTTCTGTCTCTGGTTTTAAATATCTTTTGATTTCTTTAGCAGGTTTAACCCACCTCCCCAGCAGTGCAAGATCTTTGCAACAGTTTCCTGTTTGTGATCATTTGTTGTCGATATTCCCAGCCGTTTGAGCTGCAAACTGTAACATTACATAATGTTACTGTAGTAATATAAGAATACATTGTAGCTGCTGAGTTACCCTGACTGAAGGATTGATTGAAATTGAAAGGCAGCCATTTAGTGAACCCTGGGAAACAGGATTTTGTTGATCGATCACGGGAGAACCAATCAATCGGCAGCTTAGGTAATTAGTTTTCAATAAAGGTAATCAAATGTTGCATATATTAAAACAAACAAAAACATTTTTTAAGATACTTGGATTGCCTCTAGAGGAGAACAAGGACAGATCTCTACTGTTAAAAGCCTTCTTTCCTTTTTTTACAACTAGAACTTTCAGTTTTTACTGCACTATATTATTTTTCTGCCCACTTTTTTCCACTCTGCTCTCATTAATCAATACATTGTAACTCTAAAAATATGTCTTGTCTGCTTCTTTTCTTCGTGCCTCTATCCTTCTCCCTCCCACAGATATCGGAGGCTTAGAAGCCACAGGAATGTTGAGTACCATTGTGTAGGACCGTGTGTTCCACCAGTGCCATTTATAAAGAAGTTTGAACCAAAGATAAAAGTAATTATACAAACTTGCTTCACAATCCCCCCTGCATTCCCATGCACAGAACACATATATTATACGTGATTATCTGTAAGAATGACCCACTAACACGCCAGAACTCAGGGATCCTGCTGGAATACAATGCAGACTGACATGACATGAAAAAGATTACTGTTTTGAAAGAGCCTCTGTCTCTTAAAGCTGCAGACCAAGAAATGTCCTACATGTGGTTTTTTTTTTTTAATAAATCAGTTTTGTACTATGAGAAAATACTTTGAGTTTTTTTTTTTTAATTAAATGCTACATGACATTTTTATGTATTATAATGTAACAAGCATTTTTTGTTTCTATCGCAATCATTTACTTTCCTCTTCTGAAACAGGCTCTGGCACACCCCTTTTTGAGCCCTGCCCCCTCTCTAGCACTGCACCAATTGTATCTAGTGACTGCCTGGTCACATGATCTTCTACACAGAACTTTGCATCTTTGGTCCTCTTTTGCTGCACAGACAGCCATTTAGTGAACCACCGAAGCTTCGCCAGTCAATTGCAGGAGAACGGATCGATCGACAACTTAGCTAATTACTTATCATTGTGTTGATTGTATTGGTGCACATATTAAAGGGAAAAATGGCAGCTTGGACAGCTGCTTTAATGGAATAGCAACGTTAGTGTTTTAAATGACTGCAAAGCATATCTGGTCTGATTTGCTGCACATTCTCCTGACATTCAAATCCAGCAGCGTCCTTCACTCGGAACAGGGACAGAACAATTAGCAAATCTGACAGACTCTTATATGTATGTAAGTATGTATGTACAGACATACCCCGGTTTAAGGACACTCACTTTAAGTACACTGGCGAGTAAGTACATCTCGCTCAATAGGCAAACGGCAGCTCACGCATGCGCCTGTCAGCACGTCCTGAACAGCAATACCGACTCCCTACCTGTACTCAAGCTGTGCGCAAGCGGGGAGACTATAGAGCCCGTTATAAATGCGTTATTTATATCAGTTATGCATGTATATGACGATTGCAGTCCAGTACATGCATCGATAAGTGGGGAAAAGGCAATGCTTCACTTTAAGTACCTTTTTCGCTTTACATACATGCTCCATTCCCATTGCGTACGTTAATGCGGGGTATGCCTGAATGTATGTATGTATGTATGTATATCTTTATTTATATAGCACCATTCAGGTACATAGCGCTTCACAGCAGTACACAGAGCTTAACATATACTGGGAATAAGCCACGAAAGTAACAATAGGAACAGGAGTACCTGCCCCAAAGAGCTTACAATTTGAGGGCCTGCATTATAGTTTTCGCAGTAGAGGGACAGAGAAAAAGGCGTATCTTTGCAATGTTACGGAGGTAAAAACTATAGTTTTTAGCCATGTTATGTATGTGAGAGGAGAATGTGAGGGAGGAGTCAAATGTGACCCCTAGGCAGTGTGGTTGTGATATTGGTTGTATGATAGTGCTGCCAACAGTAATGTAGAAGGGGGCAGAAGGGCCAGGCCTGGGAGTAAGTATGCGGAGCTCCGTCTTTGACATTTTAAGCTTGAGTCGGCGGATGTATACATGTTCATTTAACTTGACTCTCTGTTCTCCCGATAATATAAAATGCAGTCATTACATTATTATTACCGTTGATTTGTGAAGAGTCAACATATTCCGCAGCACGGTAAAATTAGGGGACAGAGTTATGTATATTACAAAAACAGTTACAAGAGGACAAACATGCACAAACAGATACAAAAAGGAAATGAAGGACCAGCTCATGAGAGCTTACATTCTAGACGGAATGAGGGACAATGTTGAAACAAGAAGGTAAGGTGGCTGCTTATTCTGGGATGGGGCGTATCTCGAGTTGGAATATGGCCCAGCCTGACAGCTGATACAGTTAAGTTACATAGGGTGGGGATTGGTCCAGCCACACAGCTGGTCCCAGGGGCTTGGAGAGGGAGAGTTGGATGTTAGGGGTATGCCAGTTAGGCTTCCCTGAAATGGGGAGATTTATGGGAGTTTTTAAATATCCGGGGTGAGTCTGATGGTGCGTGGTAGAGAATTCCAGAGAGAGAGGGCAGCGGGAGAAGTTTTGTAGGTGGGAGTGAGAGGAGGTAATAAGGTAGGAGGGGAAATGGATGTTGTGGGCAGAATGTAGGGGGTGTTTAGGTATGAATTTGGGAATAAGGGCTCTGATGTAAGGGAGGGGCAACGTCGTTGAGAGCTTTGTAAGTCAGAGCTACAGTTTTACATTTTATTCTAGACAATATGGGAAGCCAGGGTATGGATTTCCATAGTGGAGCAGTAGAAATGGAGCGTGAGTGAGGTAGATGAGTCCGGCAGCAGCATTTTGGATGGATTGGGGTTGGGATAGGCGGACAAGGGGAATGCCAACTAAGAGAAGGTTGCAGTAGTCAAGGTGGGACAAGATGGGCGAATTATGATTTTAGTTGCATCATGAGTGAGAAAGGGTGTATCTTGACGATATTTTGAAGGTGGATACGGCTAGACTATGTGAGGGACTGAATGTGAAGAATGAGGGAGAGATCACAGTCAAAAATGACCCCCAGACAACAGGCTTAATGTGTTGATGAGATTGTGGTGCTATTGCCAGTGAAGGAGGACATGTTGAGCTTCAGGACATCCAGACATTAAAATAAATTCTTACTGTCATACATTACCTTGGCCCACCAAACCACAACAGTATCCAAAAACGTATATTAAAGTGAAGTCGTGCTCCTGAACTAATTAATTAAAATTGCTCTTGCAGTATAGGTGTTTTATATCTTTCCAGTGCTAGAGGGGTCTAGCTGCAGGCTTCCCCAGCACAAAAAGGCAAAAGCTAAGGCCATGTCACCAAAACATAACAGCAAAAGTAATTGTTCATTAGTCTTCCCTTCAATCAATATGCATCAGTATACATTGCAATACTCAATTTTACTCTGCATTCTATAAACACAAAAATAGGAGCGCATGAAAAAGAAACCAGAAAACCGAAATTAATACATAAATCTTTATAATATAAAACAAAGATTACCACAATAAATTGTATCACAATAAGAATCATAAGACACTACTGTACATTCAAAACGATCAAATCGATCGAAGGATGCCCGTGAAACCCACCAAGGATAGGGTACTAACACCCATACACTAAAGGAGAACCCCCTAGTTGGTAAAGGGAATATGGAGCACTAAGTTGCCTAGTTGGTAAAAATGCAGAATTGAATTTGGATAGGGGCAAAACTATTCATAATTTAGCCCAGCATTTCTTAACGTATCATGATGGGAAGGTGGACATGTTTCGCTTTCGAGGTATTGAGGTCATCCCTTGAGACCCTATGAGAGGGGATAGGGATAATTTCCGTCTCCTAAGGGAACAAGGCTGGATTTATACGTTGGGTAGTAAATCACCTGGAGGACTTAATGAACTTATAGAGTTGGCTCCATTTCTGAAATAAAATTAAATAATATATGGTTTTTAGCCAACTACAGTATCTAGTAACCTCACATTTTTTCACATTAGTGTGCCCCTTTTTTCCCCACTCTTCTTTCTGTATTATGAATGGGGGGTACCATATGTGATCATGGAAAGTCTGTCCATTATTATCTGGTACTCACTATATCCTGAATAGTTGATTGAATATTACAAAAGTTTAACGTATGAGTTTCATCATGTTTAATACTTAATCTTCATTCATTTTTTGGTAACAAATTAAGATTTATTTATTATTTATTATTAATAATTTTTGTGGACAGTTAAGATTCATGGTATCAGTATAATTAATTCTGTCTAGGAAAGTATAAGTTTATGTATTTTGTATTTGATGGATCATTAGTTATAAACTTGAGTATATTGCATTTTATATATTACATATTTTATATTTTGCATTTCAGATTTTATATATTTTTTGTTTCATATTTTTTCCATTTTAGGATAATTATCCATGCTTGGGTCCATTTGTATAAATAGGATGTATAACTGATAAAAAATAATATTTGTTTTATTGATATACAAAAGTTTTCAATTAAGGTTCCTGCAAGGTTAACTCTGACCATGGTATAATTTATGCAAGTTGCGATGAGATACACATATATTTGTATTTTTTTAATTTTCTAACTTGTCTATTTTCATCTCATGCAAGTTTACATATGTTCATATACAGTATATGCATATGTTATCATTATTTTATATATTGATTTTTAATATTGGTACCTTATTGGTATAGTACAAATATTACTATTATTATTTAGTCAAGGGTCTTGCGAGCCTATGCTGACCCTTGCGGTTGTTTATGCAAGCTGCAATGGGATGGATGTATTTATATCCACCATCTCTTGCAATTGTTTTTATTGAAATAATATACTTTTAAAGGGTTCTATGTATAGGTTACTAGCCCCTTTCCTTATGAATTGCAAAGGTTTTTTTCTGTTAAATGTGTTTGTTTTCCTGTATGTAGGTCTCCATATTTGTTTATGGTTAGTTATATAGGGAACTGATTGGAAGGTTGAACCATCTGATACAGGAAGTGTTTGGCATTGGTTGATGCATTAACCTACTGAGGTATTTAAGCATCACCATGCGATCACATGACCTTGCCCTGAAGAAGTGTCATTTGACACGAAACGCGTAGGTGGTGACGTCATACGCAGCGACGTTACGTCCGTAACGACGGACTTCCGTGCTGCTGCCCCAGGACGCTATTAGGAGATTTCTTGGAGATACAAGGTCTGTTTTTTTACCAACTAGGCAACTTAGTTCTCCCTATTCCCTTTACCAACTAGGGGGTCTCCTTTAGTGTATGGGTGTTAGTACCCTATCCTTGGTGTGTGTCACGGGCGTCCTTCGGTCGATTTGATAGTTTTGAATGTAGTGTCTTATGATTCTTATTGTGATACAATTTATTGTGGTAATCTTTGTTTTATATTATAAAGATGTATGTATTAATTTCGGTTTTCTGGTTTATTTTCCATGCGCTCCTATTTTTGTGTTTATATATGCTGAGTATGCCCCGCTGATCACAGGAAACTAGGAGCTGCTGGGGAGACTTGAATAGCCGAGGGAGAGCAACTGGAGGGGCAGCGCGCACAAATACCCCCCTTTCTACTCTGCATTCTAAGATCATAGCTTCTTCAAATGAGGGAAACAGAGATCCTAAAACCACAAGAGGCATCTTCCAAGCTGCATGGGGAGCCTGTCACGCCTTCTTCCCACTTCCAAACACCAACACAATATTCCATACTGTGATTATACTCTGCACTGTCTTGCTGGTCCCTCCGGCATCAAAGCAGTTAAAGCAGCAGCCCACTCCATATTAATATTGTTTTCTGATTTTTGGAACCTCGGTATTGTATACAGATGGACGTTTGACATTCACAAGATAAATATATTTTTCTCCCGCACATAATAGAAAATGTAGGCAATATACATCACTGACATGAAGAACATTTGCGGTGTTAAAATAAGAAAAGGAAGGAGCTGTATATGTTGAGATACAATGAAGCAGATGAGGCTGCTGCTGTGTACATTGCTTCTTGAGTAATAGTATGAGCACACAGTACTCTGAGTGATGGGATAAGATAAATATTATTACAGATACATTTGCAGTTAGTTTGACTTTCCATTATCCAACTGCAAAGCAAGCTGATCAAGACACAACCTATACAGCTGAGGCTAACAGAACCAGCCAGTGGGGAACTAATACAGTTGTGTTAATAGATTTCGGCATTGATATGTGGAATGTATCTCTCTGGTAGCCTGCATACTTTGACAGTACAGCATCTTCCCTCAGTTATCATAAGGTATAGTCCATTATATTACTTTTACAGGCTCCGAGCTGTGAACTCTTGGTACTTTACTATTGCAAACATGTGTCAGATCTCTCAATTGCTTTTCCATCCTGGAATCCTTCTTTTATGTCACCCCTTCTAGATTTAAAATAGATTCAGGGGTTTGGTTAAACGAGGAAAGGAGCTTATTTTTTCATCTAACTCCTTTGTTGCCAGAGTAATTACACCAGCCCTGATGGTGATGTGCGAACTTGCCCACTTTTGCTTTGCCGATTTTAAGTTCCAGATCGAACATTGTCATTTGGAATTTCACAAGAAAAAGAAGAATCTACCCATAAAAATGCGTTTTACAGGAGAGGAACAAAACCTACGGTCACAGCAGACCAGGACTATTCTACTGGATGAAGCACCAGACAGGACACCAACGTCAAATATAAGTATCGTTATTCTGGCGAGAGCCAGCAGACCCAACACAAAATCCCCATAGAGCTACAGGAGGGCCTAACTAATACGGGGGGTTCCGTTCTGAGGACCGCCATAAAGCAAAAATCGCCGAAAAGTGGAACCGGCGATTTTCGTTAGGTGCGCATGCGCAGACCGTCAATGTGCCGTTTTGCGCATGCGCGACAGAAGGAAACCCCTCCATTCCGCACATGTGCGACCCCTGGCCAGCCCGTTCTACGCATGCTTGACCCCTGGCCGGCCCGTTCTGTGCGTACATGGCGGCCCCCTTCTTGGCACCGCCGTATCGGCACTCCGCCGAAAAGCAGAGTGCCGAGAAGCAGGGTCCTGCTGTAAACAGACCCTGGCCCATACATTTTAATCGCACCTGTAACTGTTGCATACGCCTATAATATATATTATCTCTAACTGTGCATGCAATGTCTTGTGTATAATGTATACCCTTTTCACTTATGTAACTATGTATTGTAACCATGTATTATTTGTCATCTTAACTCTATGCCCAGGACATACTAGAAAACGAGAGGTAACTCTCAATGTATTACTTCCTGGTATTTTATAAATAAATAAAATAAAATACAAGGACAATCCTAAACAGTCTAGGTAACCGGTGCCACCGTAAGTATAGCTGGCTGCAATTCCTGGAGCAGCAACTTGAAATCTCCCGCTGTAGCAGCACACACAGCCTCGCTTTCAGGGCGCTTAACCCCTGGCTGTGCTCAAAGCTGTGACCATGCAGCAAGCTTAAGCCTATATGGGAACCATGTTGAATGGTTTATGTAATATATGTAATACCAGTTTAAGAGAAAGCATTAGCAGGTTAGTATTTGCATCTAAAATGATGCATCTTAAAGTGATCATCTTTAAGTGAGAATATATAGTTAGACTACAGTTTGACTATAGGTGGACTGGGGACCGCATCTTTCTGCAAACCCTTCTACACAAGACAACAAACGGTGAGCTTATCTGACCACACTATGATCCCATGCTTGTCAGCCTGTATTTTTTTTTAGCATTGAACATTTTTATTGCGTTTTCCATAACAAAACATATTGCATTTCAACAAGACCACAAAGTACCAGTTTACAGTGATAGCCAGTATTTTTACCTCCCCACAGCCTGTACACCTTATTTACTGCAGCCTCTCCCAACAGACTGCACGCAACCCGCCCCCCTCCCCCCCCACCAACTCCCTCTGCAAACCCTGAATAGGCCCTAGCATTGCAGCAAAACATTTTGGCAAGGAAAAGGCTCACTTCTGCTGTTTAGTCTGCACACACTCACTTGGCTCACAACAGCTTCATGCAACATTACCTACCTCTGTGATAATGAACCTGGTAAGTATTCTTTCTTGTGCTTCAAGGAAATATTACTCTCTCCATCCATTATAATCCCCTCCCCCCTGGTCCACACCCAATATCATTATACACCCTGGATTACTCAAAAGCCTTGCACTATCTACTGAATGTTGATGGAAAACTCTGAAAACCAGCACACCTACCACCGCTTGCTCTAATGGCAAACATCACAAATGTACAACTTGCAAACAACGGCTCTAATTTCTACTCATACTGTTACGCTCTTTAGCAGGTGATATTGAACTTAACCCAAGCCCTCCCTTTTCAACTCTGTCCCATACCCCTGAGAATACCCCCTTCAAATTCCAAAAAGGTCTATAAGTCGCCCATATAAATATTCAGAGCCTGGTGCCCAAACTGCATGAACTAAAGGCATGATGCCTTATGCACAAACCCAAAGCCATCGTTCTCACAGAAACATGGCTAACCTCTAGAACCCCTGATGCAAATATCGCCATTCAAGGATACTCCATTTCTAGGAAAGATAGGTCAAACAGGAGGGGAGGGGTGTTATTATATTGCAGACACCTTACAATTTACACTGTTAAATTGCCCCCCAAGCCCACCCTCTTTTGAAATCCTAGTTGGCAAAATCTGCCTCCCCTTTTCTAAGCCCATTCTGATTGCTGGCATCTACCGCCCCCCTAAAGTCCCTGAATGATATCACCCAGTTTCTTTGCTCCATTTCCTCTCTGAATGAGAAGAGTGAGCTGCTAGTTCTTGGAGATTTCAAATACAATTGGCTTGCCCCTAAAAACCACAAAATCCAGATACAACTCAAGTCACTTAACCTAACACAACTCATTTCCCAACCCACACGGACAAACCTGAAATCTCATAACCATTCCTTGCTAGACTGGATTCTCTCCTCAAACCCCAGCAGAATCCAATCCTCTGGCATCCTTCCTGACATTTTCAGTGACCATGCAATAGTGTACTGTGTAAGGAAAATTAAACCGCCATAATCAAAACCTAAAGTTCTCCTCACTAGAACATTTAGAAACTTTAATCCACAACAGCCCAAACATGAACCTCATTCTCTGAGTACCCCTATAGCCCCACCCTCTCCAGTCACTACTCACAATTTTCAATTTGTCCCAGTATCTGAAGAGGAGATTACACAAGCTCTCCTCAAATTAAAACTAAGCAGCCAATGTGGACCTAACACTGCAATCTAAGTTCCTAAGACTTGGTGCCCCAGCCATTGCCAAACCAATTGCGTCCATAGTCAACTCTATTCTGGCTGCAGGTCATATACCTAAGACTGGGAACACTGCCAGAGTTGCCCCAATCTTCAAAAGTCGGGACAAAAACACTGTCTCAAACTACAGGCCAAACTCCATTCTCCCAATACTATCTGTTCTGGAACTAAGGGAAATACGCTGGGTAATATATGGCCAGACAGCTTAACTAGTTCCCTTTACAAGCACCACAAGTTCTTTATCTTTTCTTCACTTTATTGAAAAGCAGCCGATTACAAAGTCACTTGTAGATGGTGTAGTGAGAGAGAGTTTGTCTACAATAATAGTGCTTGATAGTAGGGACAAAAGTAAAAACGATACTTCTTACCAAGAACTGAAGGGCATAGTAGTGCTTGCTAGCCTACTGAGGTGAAAAGAAAGCAAAATGGAGGGTGTCTCACAGGAACAGAGCCTGGGCTAAGGAAACTGTGAATACAAGCAGGGGGTAATGGAACAGTCCACTATGCCAGGGGAATGACAGGGGTTGTCATAGCAACCACTACCAGGAGGCTAGGAGATAGAGAAAGAAACTAATGTATCCTTTTCACCTGCACTGGGAATAATAACTGTAGGGAAAGTGCTACTACATAAGGCCTCGGACATAGTGCACTGAGCGTCGCTGAGCAGTGCTCTCGCTTGCTGACGCTCACGCTACTAGGAGCTTTTTGCTGTCCTGACAGAGGAGACAGCAAGCGCGCTTGGGAGGCGGGTATCACTGTGTGTGTGTGTGTGTGTGTGTCACTTGGTAGCTGTGTGTGTGTGTGTGTGTGTGTGTGTGTGTGTGTGTGTGTGTGTGTGTGTGTGTGTGTGTGTGTGTGTGTGTGTGTGTGTGTGTGTGTGTGTGTGTGTGTGTGTGTATCAGTGTGTGTGTATATTATATAATATTTTAAAAATTAAAAAAATAAAGACATGTGGTGAGAATAAATTATTTATTAACATTGTGCAACTTTGATAAATATATTCACGCACGCACGCAAACACACACATGCATACACATGCATACACACATTATATATATACACACGCACACGCGCGCACACACACATATGCGCACACACACACATATGCGCACACACACATATGCGCGCACACACACATATGCGCGCACACACATATGCGCACACACACATATGCGCACACACACATATGCGCACACACACACATATGCGCACACACACACATATGCACACACACACACACAGATGCACACACACATGCACACACATGCATACACACACACACACACAATGCAAACACACACACACACACACAAGGCACACAATGCACACACACACACACACACATGCATACATGCATACACACATATGCACACACAGACACACACACACACAGATGCACACACACACATGCACACATACACACACACACACAATGCATACAATGCAAACACACACACACACACACAAGGCACACACATATGCATACATGCATACACAGACACACAGACACACAGACACACACACACACACACAATGCACACACACATACACACAATGCACACACACACATGCATACACAATTCACACACACATATGCACACACAGACACACAATGCACACACACACATATGCACACACAGACACACACATGCATACACACACACACCACACACACACATACACACAATGCACACACACACATGCATACACAATGCACACACACATGCACACACAATGCACACACACATGCACACACACACACACACACACACATATGCACACACAGACACACACACTGCACACACACATATGCACACACACACACACACAATGCACACACACATATGCACACACAGACACACACACACACACACATGCATACACAATGCACACACACATATGCACACACAGACACACACACATGCACACATGCACACATACATGCACACACACACACACACAATGCACACACACATATGCACACACAGACACACACACATGCACACATACATGCACACACACACACACACACACACACATATGCACACACAATGCACACACAGACACACACACATGCATACACACACACACACACAAGGCACACAATGCACACACAACACACACACAGGAGGCAGGGACCGGAGCAGAAGGGGGGCAGGAACCGGAGCAGAAGGGGGGCAGGAACCGGAGCAGAAGGGGGGCAGGGACCGGAGCAGAAGGGGGGTAGGGACCGGAGCAGAAGGGGGGCAGGGACCGGAGCAGAAGGGGGGCAGGGACCGGAGCAGAAGGGGGGCAGGGACCGGAGCAGAAGGGGGGCAGGGACCGGAGCAGAAGGGGGGCAGGGACCGGAGCAGAAGTGGGGCAGGGACCGGAGCAGAAGGGGGGCAGAAGGGGGGCAGGGACCGCAGCAGAAGGGGGGCAGGAACCGGAGCAGAAGGGGGGCAGGGACCGGTGCAGAAGGGAGACAGCGATCGGGGCATCACCCTCTCCTCCCCCCCCTCCTACACACACACACACACACACACACCACACACCACACACACACACTACACACACACCACACACACACACAACGCCTTCTGCCTGGTAATGGTGGCTCTGCAGGGAACCGGCTGCAGCCCCATTGGATGGGAGCGGTCACGTGACCGCTCCTCCGCTTCCCCGAGCACCAAATATCAGTTTGGCGCTCGGGGAAGAGTTTCTCCTCCTCAGCGCGCATTAGCGCGCATCAGCAGGGAGAAACTATAGCCGCGCTGATAGCAGATGCAGGGGCGTTCTGCATCTGTTCAGCACGCCTCAGTGCTCTATGGCCTGGGCCTTAAGGGCCATCAGACAGAGCTGCAAAAAGGGAAAAAAGGAACAGAACTATGATTCTTGTTCCATGACACTATCCAAAATCATGGGAAAATGTGTTCACTCCCAATTAAGCGATTACTACACCAAGACAAATTTCCCAGGCCAATTCCAATATGGCTTTCGCCCCAAGCACTCGACTGTAACTACCCTGCTAAAAGTTTGCACTGAAATCCAGTGTGGAATGGAAATGGGACGACTCACTGGTGCAGTATTCCTAGATTTTACAAAGGCTTTTGATACAGTTGATCATGTTATCTTGCTTGAAAAAACTCAAGTGCTCTGGAATAGGGAAGCATGCTTTAAACTGGTTTCAGTCCTACCCATTAGTTAGATCCCAACATATGTCTATCTCAGGTTCTAACTCCAACCCCCTGGATATCAGTTGTGGTGTCCCACAAGGCTCTGTTCTGGGGCCCTTACTCTTCTCAGTGTTCATCAATGATCTTCCTACAGCTTCTAAGGGAGCTTCAATACACATGTATGCAGATGACACAATCTTATATGCACACAGCCATAGCCTCTCTGACCTTCAACACATACTTCAGTCTGACTTTTTAAGACTTGAAAAATTGGATTTCCCCCAAAAAACAGTTTATAAAAACTGACAAGACTGTAACAATGTGTGACAGGGCTGCTTTCATATTTTTGTTTAAAATATATGCATGTTTTCATTGCAATCAGTGCACCACTTATCTCTGGCTTTTCTGTTTTCTTTTTGCTGGGCCCAGCTATCTTTTCTCTATTATTCCCAAAACGTTTCTAATTTCTTAATTGGTGTCCTGAAAGCAGTGAAATTAATACAGGAATTGTTTATTTTTTGCTGCACGGTCTTAATTTATTTTACCTGTGCTAGATGCAGTTCTAGCGGGAATAAAGAAAGGGACGTTAATTCCCAGGTATAAAGATAAACAAATCCTTACCTGGAATATATCAGGATTTGTTAAGGTGCTTTGGTGTTTGCTGTTTGTTGGGCAGTATCTGTTAAAAGTAAAGGGAGTTTCCTTCCTGCAATCCCATACATGGTGAATTATACCATTGTAGGTGTTTGAAGTGAAGAAGGTGATACTGCAATGGAGTAATTTTTATTTTGCAAGAGTAAAAACGTGCAGTTGATATTTATGATATTTACTTCTGTTTTGCTGTAGAAAAAAGTATATGCAATGCCAAGTTTATGTTTTCTATTTTGTGTATGTTTTGAAATGTTTCCCCTGTGTGTTTGGCTTAACTTTGTTTGGTCCTAGAGTGATCCAGGTGTCTGATACTATTTAAGGAGGGATCAGTTGACAGATCAGTGAGAGGGTGAAGGTTGGACTTGACTGCAGCTGCCTTGCAAAATCACAGTCCCTCCAGGATCTGCTGCTCCTGCCTCCTTAGGCCTGGGACATAGTAGGTTGATCAGCGCTAGGCTGCGCTGACGCTCATGCTCACCTGCTCACGCAGGAGATTTTTCTTGTCCCTGCATGAGCGTCAGCGAGCGCGCTTGTGTGCAGGGTGGGAGGCAGGCATGGAGGCGGACCGGGAGACGGGGCTAGGGCGCCACATCACGGCGCCGACGTCACGGACTGCCATTGGCTTCTGGCAGTCACGTGACCGGCCCTGCGCTTGCATGAGCGGCAAATTTCAAATTTGCCTGTCTCCTGCATTTCCACACGCCTCCGCACGCCTGCGGAAGCGCCCTCTAAAGCCGCGCTGATAAGGATAATGTTTCCCCTCAGCGCGGTTCAGCGCTGGTCACCCTACTATGTCCCAGGCCTTAAAGAGTTACATTGAAATCCATACAGTGATCTTAAAGAAACCCTGCAATGGTACTTTAAACCAGGGTTTTCCAGTTAGCTGGTTTTTCCCCCTTTGTGTGATCTGATTGCTTCTGGATCTCAAGTATTAAACTGTGGATGCAATAAACCGGTCCTGGTTTAGCAACTAATGCTTCTGGCTGTCTGACTTATTTACTTTTTCATTGCAAGAACACAACCTCCCACACAATGGTATTTGGGACAAAGGCTACATTTTGTAAGTTTCCAATGGCTGAGCTCCAGATCAGAACCAATGCTAAAACCACCCTAACTCCTGTTATTAGTTTTAAATACTTGGGCATATGGTTTGACTCCAATTTAACATTTGGGATGCACATTGATACCTTGACATCCAACAAACAACAAATCCTCCCTAAGTCTGCTGGTGAGAAAGCGTATCGCACAGCAGATGCTAATGCCAATTATCGAATATGGAGACATAGTATACGGCTCGGCACCCCAAACCCACCTTAGCAAACTTGATACCCTCTACAATTCAATATGCCGTTTTGTTCTCCAATGCAACTACAACACACATCACTGCGAAATGCTCAAAAAACTAGATGGTCATCACTTGAGTCTAGGCGCAAAGTTCATCTTTGCTGTCTTGCCTTCAAATACTTTCTGGGCAAGCTACCCGTCTATCTGAACAAGCTCCTCACCCCTACCACATGCAGCACTTATCATCTGAGATCTGACTCCAGAAGACTGTTCATGGTCCCAAGGTTCAGCAATGTATCCGGCCGCTCATTCTCCTCTTACCATGCACCCCAAAACTGGAGCAACCTACCGAAGACTCTCACAGCCACCACCAGTCTAAGTTCTTTCAAAACTAAAGCTGTCTCGCATTTTAATCTGGTCTGTAACAGTTACAGTACATACGCCTATAATATATATATATATATATATATATATATATATATATATATATATATATATAATATCTTTAACTGTGCATGCTATGTATTGTATATAATGTTGTATACCCTGTTCACGTATGTAACTGTATTTGTAACCATATATTATTTGTCATCATAACTAAGCCCAGGACATACTTGAAAACGAGAGGTAACTCAATGTATTACTTCCTGGTAACACATTAAATAAATAAATAAAATAAATAATTACCAGCACAATATATTGGAAACTGTATTGTATATTCTGCTTAGTTACCAACACATGAGAACAGCTGATTGAACCCCACAGCTTTATTATCTTTGCATATAAGAGGGCACTGACAGAGTGTCTGAGTTTCATTTTCTTTCTCCTGCTTTATTGCCTACATCTGGCGAGCTGACAATGCCTTTTACAGGCTTTCAAAGGCATAAAAAATAAAGTGCGCATTTGTCTTTTGAGCCTCATTTCCAAAGCAGGTAAGTTTCATGCGACTGATGAAGAAAGAGAAAAAATATAATGGATAATTCTTTTCAAGTGTC
This sequence comes from Ascaphus truei, assembly GCF_040206685.1. Classification (NCBI taxonomy): domain Eukaryota; kingdom Metazoa; phylum Chordata; class Amphibia; order Anura; family Ascaphidae; genus Ascaphus; species Ascaphus truei. Next base: position 52,074,602 of record NC_134490.1, on the reverse strand, counting down.
CCTTCATGTTAAATGTGATCTCTGAGGATGTGGAAGTATTAAAGTCTCTCCCCTGCAGGAACTAGCTTATCTTCAGCACATACAAAGGTATTGCACTAAGGCACTATGGAGAGGGGTTATCATCAGATTTCAATAAAGATTACTGCAATTGTCTTTTCATAACACACACACACACACACAGCAACTGTAAATATTCCTGTATATTCATTTGCATGTCTTAGACAAGTCTGCAACCCTGTCTTTCACCATTATCACCCAGCACACAGCACTTCCACTGCAGCAAGGGATTCTGGAAAATTACATGCAAATGAGCACACAGTGCCACCTTTTATCTCAAGCTCACATTACATGAGCAACCCTTAGGCTAAGGCCCCGCTCCCAGAGTCAGCGCGCCCGCACTGCAGACAGGCGGGGCGCTGACATACACAGACTGCGATATGCGGTCTGTAGGGAGCGGGAGCCGGAGCGGGAGGTGGGCGGGAGTGGGAGGCTTGGGCGGGAGTGGGAGGCTTGAGCGGGAGGGGGGGCGTGGCTTGAGAGGAGGGACCCGCTACTCCCCCCCCCCTACCTCCACGGCTCGGGCTGCTAATTGAAGGTAAGTAAAGCAACACACACACACAGACAGAGGCAGGCACTCACGCACTCAGGCACACACATACACACACACACAGGCACGCACGCACTCAGACACACACACAGACAGGCACTCATGCTGCTTTCAATCCAGACTCCTCCCCGCTCCCCAAAGCCTCTCCTCCTCCCGAAGCCTCCCCTCCCCATTGGCTCACAGCCACACCACGTGACGCGTCAACGCTAGGGATCACCATTCTCTTGTATCCCATAGCGGCTGACGCGCCACAGCGTGTAGTAAGCTGTGCAGCCAGGGGGGACCGGGACCGGCTCCGCAGGATTCCCCTGCTGGTGGGGAACTCGCGTGTGGCCGCCCGCGCCACCGAGCGCAGCGGGACCGAGGCCTTAGCCAATGCATGCTGCTTTAGACACAGCTTTTAAGCAAGGGCTTGGGAGATGCAATATATATATATATACATACACATATACACACACACACATATATATATATATATATATATATATATATATATATATTGTGACAGAAACCAGGGGATGGTAATAAATTCCGTATATAGGGCTCCCAGGATACTAGACAGTTTCTATCCTGTTTGGCCTGGGAGTGCAGCCTTATAATACATACACTCCATCCCACAGTTTGGCAAGCGCTGGAACTGAGGGATGAGAGATCCAGACCAGAGTTTGTCTGCTGCCTGATTTCTGTCACCTGTCATGCTAATTAGGAATCAGGTATGAAAGACTGATTTCCTGTTTGCTCTGGTCTCCCCACAAGAGCCAGGAGGCTGGAAGGCTGCTGAACTACAGAGGGGAGAAGCCTCTTCCCCAAACAGGTTCAATCTTTCTGTTCATTTGTGTAAGACTGCAAAAGTACCGTGTTTTGATGTTGGAAGTGGAAAAGCCACTTCCAACCCTGAGTCAGGGATATCTAAGTTAAGTTATCGCTCAGGTGAGCAGCTTTTGTTTTGATCTGTTTTCTGTTGTATGCACTGTGGCAGTCTCAGTGCCTGGGACTGAATAAACCAGGCATAGCCTGTTTAAAGGAACAGTACGTGACGCCTCATCATTTAACCTACCCTAAAAGACCGTGTTCTAAACAGTCCCGGACAAACGACGGAGCCCCGGAGTAAGCCGTTTGTCACATATGGTGGAGAATGCGGGCAGAACACTAGGGGGTCTGCGGGTTGAAGAACTTTGAAAAAAAAAAAAAAAAAAAAAAAAGTTTTTTTCCATCCTCTGCAAACAAGATGGAAGACGTGGTGGGTGCGCTGGTACGCAATGTCGCTGCCCAGAAAGACGCGAATGAAACCCAGCAACAGCTGTTAATAGCCCAGCAAGAAACTAATGCAAACCAGCAGCAGACGAATGCAGCCCAGCAACAGCTGCTAATAGCCCAGCAAGAGATTAATGCCAACCAGCAACAGGCGAATGCAAACCAGCAACAGACGAATGAAGCCCTGCAAAACGCGAATGCAAACCAGCAAGAGACAAACCGCTTGCTGAGAGAGGAGCAACAGCGGTTCGCTCAGGGCTTACAGCAGGAACTCGAGATCCTGAGGCGGACTATCAGTAACCTTCCACTGGCAGCGGCAGCCCCAGTACCGAAAATGACCAGGGCAAGCCACTACCTTCAGAAGATGGGACCCTCGGATGATGTGGAAGCCTATCTTCTCACGTTTGAACGCACGGCACAGAGAGAGGGATGGCCAGAAGCTGAGTGGGCTGGTCTAATCGCACCCTTCCTAAGCGGCGAACCCCAGAAGGCTTACTTTGATCTAGAGCCAGCCGAAGCTAACGTCTATGCAAAATTGAAGTTCGAGATCCTCGCCCGCCTCGGCGTAACCACGGCTGTTCGCGCCCAAAGGTTTCACGCATGGTCCTTCACGATGGATAAAGCCACCCGAAGCCAGATGTATGACCTCATCCACCTCGCCCGGAAGTGGCTACAACCCGAGATCAACTCAGCCAGCCACATCGTGGAACGGTTGGTCATGGACCAGTTCTTGAGGAAACTTCCCTCTGCCTTACGCCGTTGGGTCAGTCGGAGTGACCCCCACAATGCGGATGAGCTTGTGGCCCTCGTAGAAAGGTACAATGCAGCAGAAGAGCACCCGCAACCCACAGTCGTGGAGCAACCCCACTACCCGAGGTTCCAGGACTCTTCCAGAGACGGTAAAAGGGTACCGGGGTTAAGGGGCGCTGAAGAGCGGCGACCACCTTCACGCAGCACCAGCAACAGTGGTTCGCACACTAAGGGCAATAGCCAACATGGGGAGCCGGGAAAAGGCTCTAAGTGGGACACAGACTATGTACCTAAATGTGTAAATTGTCATGAGAGGGGCCACACAGCAAAAATCTGCCCACTAAATGATGAGCCCATGCAATGCAACAGCGTGGAACCTTATTCGCTGTTGTCCCAATGTATGGGCCCTAGCCCAGAGGACCCCTTGAATAACCATCTGTGGGCATTTGTAAAGGTTAATGGTAAGAGGGTTCGGGCACTTCTTGACTCTGGGAGCATGGTCACACTAGTGTCCGAATACCTCTTGCCCATTAAGAAGAAACAGGGAAACAGTTCACAAAGAGTGGCAATTTGTTGTATACATGGGGATAATCATGAATATTCCACTGTTGATGTTTTTTTTGAAACAGAGTTTGGTTCTTTAGATTTCAAGGTGGGTATTGTACCCAAACTGGCACATGATGTGTTAATAGGGACCGACTTTCCCCATTTTCTAAAAATGTGGTCCCCCGCTCAGAATAGCGCCCAGAGTTCAATAGCGGACCATAACGAAGTATTAGAAGAAACAAATCCTTTCCCTTTTTCAGAAATGGAGGTTGACGAGGGCCCAAATAAGAAGGGGGAAAAGGAGGAGTGCTGTAAAATTCCCTTCCCCATCACTACTTTGGTAGGGAATACCCCAAATCAAGATGTTGAGCAGACACTTACTGTCACGGGGACGCGCTTAATAACACATTTATATTTCGTGGGTCCTGATTGAGCAGAACAGGTTGAGCAAAATAAACTGAGATTTATTCCCTTGATAGGCAAACACACGACAACTGCAGAATAAACTTAATAATTACACTCACGGGTAGAGAAACAGAGGATAATGTCCAGAAAGGTGCCAAAGCAGCAGAAGATTGTCCTTTAAAATGTAGTCCATTTGCAAATTGCCAAATACATAGCCAGTCCAATCCTTCTGTGAATGTGCCAAGTCCTTTCTGGTTCTCTGGGATTTGCTGGATACCCAGGGCTAACGAAATCCTGAAGCAGGGCAAGTTTCCTTGTTGCGATGTTTTTAACCCCTTGCGTTCTGGAATCGTAGCCGCTGTACTTAGGTCTTATCCACTTGAAGAAATCAGGTTACAGCAACAAAACAGGAATGAGGGGTACAGGCCTTTTTAAGGATAAGGGCCTGTGGGGTTTACATTAGCCTCATCCCATTGGCAACGAATTATCTTGATCCTATCAGAACCTGCCATGTCACAGGGGCAAATCCTACAGCCAGCTCAGGTAACTCTGAGCATGCTCAGTGAGCAGCTTGGTAGCACTGCTAAGTAAAAAGGGCCCACTCATTTCTGGGGACGCAATGTCTGAAGTTTGGGTCCCGAGGTGTGAAATATCCAGGAGGAGTAACAGGATCTGCTACTCATAAACATCCTGATTAAGTGACACTTTACGAATCTGGGGTCTTTCATCCCAACAGGGGGCTCCTGTATGCATAACATTTGTTCCTACTGCTTCACAAAGGCAGGCAGACAAAAAAATAGCATCTGGCCGGTACATTTTAAAACAGTAACAGAAAGGCACTTCACTGCAGGTAGAGATTAGCCTGCAAAATGGGGACAGCCATGCATATAGAATTAACCCCTTCATCCCCAACGCGAAATAGGGGTAACCAGCTGAGCCCACTGCCTTTATTAATGCGCTGATTACCCCCATTTTCGCCACACTTACCACCCCAGAACCGGATAAGACCCTCGCTGACCTAGAGGTCAGTCCTGGGAGTTTTAAGAAGGCCCAGTGGGAGGACCCCACATTAGCGGTAGCAAGGGGAAATATACGGGACCAGAATAGTACTCCTGGCCAACCAGATAGGTCACTTGCTTACCCCTACTTCGAGGTAGAGAACGACCTAGTATATCGGGTTGATAAAAGGAAATCAGTTACAACTAAACAATTGTTGGTACCACGGACATTCCGTAACGTAGTATTACACCTCGCACATAGTCATCCATTGGGGGGACACCTAGGGGTGGAAAAGACAAAAGAAAAAGTTCTCCGAAGCTTCTATTGGCCTGGGGTTCTGGCAGAAATTACGAATTATTATTCCTCATGCCCAGAATGTCAGATCACCGCCCCGTTCAAGGCGTACCGCAGCCCATTGGTACCCCTTCCCATAATAGAGGTACCATTTGACCGGATTGCTATGGATCTAGTAGGACCCCTAATAAAGTCTGCTAGGGGACATCAGCATATATTGGTAATATTAGATTATGCCACCCGATATCCGGAGGCAGTTCCCCTACGTAGCACCTCAGCTAAAAACATAGCAAAAGAGTTAGTAGTTCTGTTTTCCCGGGTCGGGATTCCTAAAGAGATTCTATCTGACCAGGGAACACCATTTATGTCCCAAGTAACGAAAGAGCTATGTAAACTCCTAAAAATCAAACATCTCAGAACCTCAGTCTATCATCCACAAACAGATGGTTTAGTGGAAAGGTTCAATAAAACCTTAAAGAGCATGTTACGGCGGGCGGTTGATAAAGATGGGAAAAACTGGGATTGTTTGTTACCGTACCTGTTATTTGCCATTAGGGAAGTTCCCCAATCATCCACAGGCTTCTCCCCGTTTGAACTATTGTATGGCCGACACCCAAGGGGCTTACTGGATATAGCCAAAGAGACTTGGGAACACGAGGTTACCCCTTACAGAAGTGTAATAGAGCATGTTGCCCAGATGCAGGACCGCATTGCTGCAGTCCTACCCATAGTGAGGGAACACATGGAGAAAGCTCAAGAAGCACAGAGGAATACATATAATAAGGGTGCTAGGGTCAGAATTTTTTCTCCAGGTGATAGGGTACTAGTTCTGGTTCCCACCGTGGAGAGTAAATTCCTTGCTAAATGGCATGGGCCATATGAGGTCTTGGAAAGAGTGGGAGAAGTAAATTATAAGGTAAGACAGCCAGGTAGGAGGAAACCTGAGCAAATTTACCATATAAACCTACTCAAGCCCTGGAAAGATAGAGAAGTCTTGTTAACCCTAGTACCCCCAGGTCCGTCAGAGAATCAAGAAACTGACCCAGAGGTTAGCATAGCTGAAACCCTGTCTGTTCATCAGAAACGAGAGGTTCAGAATTTAGTGAAAAGAAACAAAGAAATCTTCTCTATACGGCCAGGTAGAACTAGCGTAATTGAACATGACCTAGTCTCTGAACCGGGGGTCCGAGTTAACCTTAAACCGTACCGAATCCCAGAGGCCAAAAGAAAGGCTATAAGTTTAGAGGTTAAAAAAATGCTAAAACTAGGTGTAATTGAGGAATCCCAAAGTGGGTGGAACAGCCCTATAGTCTTAGTCCCAAAGCCAGATGGTACAACAAGGTTTTGTAATGACTACCGGAAACTAAACGCGGTGTCAAAATTTGATACTTATCCTATGCCCAGGGTAGATGAACTTGTAGAGAGACTGGGCAAAGCCCGATATCTCACAACCCTAGACCTAACAAAAGGGTACTGGCAGGTTCCCCTCACAGAAAGGGCAAAAGAAAAGACAGCCTTCTCAACCCCAGACGGCCTCTTTCAGTATAAGGTGTTGCCTTTTGGCTTACATGGAGCTCCCGCCACATTCCAAAGAATGATGGATAAAATTTTAAAACCACATGCTCGGTATGCTGCCGCCTACCTGGATGATGTGGTAATCCATAGTGAAGATTGGCAATCCCACCTTCCAAAGGTCCAAGCTGTGCTTGACGCAGTCCGGTCTGCTGGACTAACTGCTAACCCCGCTAAATGCACTATTGGTCTGGAGGAGGCCAAGTATCTGGGATATTCTATTGGCAGAGGTTTACTCAAACCCCAAACACTCAAAGTGGAGGCGATACAAAATTGGCCAAGGCCAGTTACAAAAAAACAAGTAAGGACCTTTTTGGGGTTAATTGGGTACTATAGAAGGTTTATTCCCAATTTTGCAACTAAGGCAACCCCACTAACTGACCTCACAAAAGCAAGAGGACCGCTAATGGTAAAGTGGTCCCCCGAAACCGAACAGGCCTTTAGAAGCCTGAAAGAAGCTCTCTGTGCCCAACCAGTGTTGGTCACACCTGACTTCTCCAAAGAGTTCGTAGTCCAAACCGACGCATCTGAGGTAGGGCTGGGGGCGGTACTCTCCCAGGAGTCTCAAGGGGAGGAGCACCCCATCCTTTATTTAAGTAGGAAACTAAATCCCCAGGAGAAAAATTACTCCATAGTAGAGAAAGAGTGTCTCGCAATAAAGTGGGCTGTAGAGACGCTCAAATACTACCTCTTGGGGAGAAAATTCCGGTTGGTCACAGATCATGCACCCCTTACCTGGATGTGTCAAAACAGGGAAAAGAATGCTAGAGTGACCAGGTGGTTCCTAAGCCTACAACCCTTTAAATTTTCTGTGGAACACAGGTCAGGGCACAAACATGGCAATGCTGACGGGTTGTCAAGGATGCACTCCCTAATATCCATGGTCGCTCATCCCTCGAGGTCTGAGCTGGGGGGGAGGATATGTGACAGAAACCAGGGGATGGTAATAAATTCCGTATATAGGGCTCCCAGGATACTAGACAGTTTCTATCCTGTTTGGCCTGGGAGTGCAGCCTTATAATACATACACTCCATCCCACAGTTTGGCAAGCGCTGGAACTGAGGGATGAGAGATCCAGACCAGAGTTTGTCTGCTGCCTGATTTCTGTCACCTGTCATGCTAATTAGGAATCAGGTATGAAAGACTGATTTCCTGTTTGCTCTGGTCTCCCCACAAGAGCCAGGAGGCTGGAAGGCTGCTGAACTACAGAGGGGAGAAGCCTCTTCCCCAAACAGGTTCAATCTTTCTGTTCATTTGTGTAAGACTGCAAAAGTACCGTGTTTTGATGTTGGAAGTGGAAAGGCCACTTCCAACCCTGAGTCAGGGATATCTAAGTTAAGTTATCGCTCAGGTGAGCAGCTTTTGTTTTGATCTGTTTTCTGTTGTATGCACTGTGGCAGTCTCAGTGCCTGGGACTGAATAAACCAGGCATAGCCTGTTTAAAGGAACAGTACGTGACGCCTCATCATTTAACCTACCCTAAAAGACCGTGTTCTAAACAGTCCCGGACAAACGACGGAGCCCCGGAGTAAGCCGTTTGTCACAATATATATATATATATATATATATATATACATATATACACACACACGCACGCACACACACACACACACACACACACACACACACACACACACACACATACCGTGTGTTGAATCATTATTGTCTTTATTGCTGGGGCTTTGTAAGAAATGAGAAAGTTCCATTCTCATGGTAATGTTTTTGAGGATGGGCTAGGGTTATATTTTGTGCATCCTATGCCATTGGTGATGCAGCATTTAGGATTGCAGAATACTCATTCTAATTCAGAATATCTAGTAGCCGCTTTCTTAGGCGAATAAAAGCTACAGAAAACGTTGTTTTTTTATGTAAAGGGAATAATGTACAGATTGTTGTTTTTTATGGAGTTTACATAAATGAATCTTGAAAATAAAATGTTAGCCAATTGGTGACCTTTTTAAAACATATAAAATAGGGTTGGAGTTTCTCCACATTTATAATGAAGTAGATTAGAATAATATTAGAGTAATATTAGAACATCCAGCATAGATTCTTATTTGCTGGCGACCTCCTTCTACTCTAAGGCCTGGGACATGGTGGCATTCACAGCGCTGGGCAGCGCTGACGCTCATGCTCTCCTGCTCAAGCAGGAGCTTTTTTGTGTCCCTGCATGAGCGTCAGTGTGCGCGCTTGTAAGCCGGGTGGGAGCTGGGCGGGAGGCGGGGCTAGCGCGTCACGGCGCTGACGTCACGGACTGCCATTGGCTTTTGGCGGTCACGTGACCAGCCCTGCACTTCCCTCAGCGGGAAAACTTAAATTTTGATGTCGGCTGCAATTCCACAAACCTCCGCACGCCTGCGGAAGCGCCGACTAAAGCCGTGCTGATAGGGATAATGTTTCCGCTCAGCGCGGGTCAGCACGGTCTTTTTGACCATGGCCCTGGCCTAATACACGTGTAACGGTATTTCTGACCCGGCCTGACCCACCCAATCTCACATTGGCCCCTGTGGTCTAACCGGTCCCCATTACAGTGTGGTAGTGTCTGGTGGTGCACCTGTTGGCAACAGGACTCCTGAGTCTCCCGCATGATGGTGTGTGGGGAGGACCCGTCCAGACAGGCAGCTGAGGTAGTGTGCTGAGTCCTACCTAGTTCCAGTGCAGCGCCTCCACCTCATCAGGGTCCCTGCGTCTGCATGGGGATGGTCCTGTTGAGGAACTCCTTCGTGGTGCTCCTCTCTGTACATTCACTCCACACATGTACACGAGAGGGTTTGTGATTGAGAACATCTTTATTGCCTGAGTGGGCTAGCTGCCCCTCGCAGTAGATATTCTAGCCACTCATATTCAGTCAGTGCCTCCCTTTAAAAGGTGTAGTTCTCCTTAAATAGGGATTCCCTATCCCCGCAGGGATCTCTACCCTGTGCCAGGTCCCTGGACACAGTCTCCTCTTCAGTTACTATAACATAACCATCTGCTAGAACTTGCACTTAAACCAGACTGAATAGAACTCCCAAGACTACTAGAACTGGACTCAGATAGAACTAACTTTTAGACACAGTGCTGTGCCTTATGTACACTCTGGAAGCTGACACACCTCTGACATCACTAACCATGGAGTCAGAGCATGTGACCACTCCCATCCATACACAGGGCACCCCACCAGGGTGTGAGGGTAAACCTCCATAATTACTGCTGGCATGCCCACAACTTACCAGGCCTTACTGTCAGCAGGAGAGATGACTGTAGCCATTTTACATGACCGCTACACACGTATTATTTGTGATTTTAACCATGGGATTATTAGAAGGTTTTGAGGTGTATAAAATGCTGTAATGGCTATAATACACGTGGGATTGGCATCAGTATCAGTACATTTGACTTGTATGTATATCTTTATTTGTATAGCGGCAACAGTGTACTCAGCGCTTCACAAAGACAATATAGTACAGGGAATTATAAAAATACAGTGAGCGCAGCAGTCGGACAATAGGAAAAGAAAGGAAATCCTTGCCACAGAGATCTTACAATCTAAGTCAGGGGGGGCCAACTCCAGTCCTCAAGGGCCACCAACAGATCAGGTTTTCATGTTATCCCTGCTTCAGCACAGGTGGCTCAATCAGTGGCTCAGTCATTATGACTGAGCCACCTGGGCTGAAGCAGGGATATCCTGAAAACCTGACCTGTTGGTGGCCCTTGAGGACTGGAGTTGGCTACCCCTGATCTAAGTGGTATGTTGGGAGACTTACAGTGTCAGTAGGTGAGGGAATAAGTGCTGTAGATGGCAGTGATTGGCCACAATTGTTGGTAGGAGTGACTGTGTGTGGGACAGTAGCCATGACTCCAGGATATTGGGATGCTTCTTTTGCGATGTGAGTTTTTAAGTTTGGTCGGTATTAAATTAGATAGGTTAACACGATTAGCAGGGAAAGAGGTGGCAGCGAGATGAGGGTGAGAGCAGATGTGTATATGGCTGGGTCCAGGATTAGGGGGCCTATGCAGAGAGCAGCGTTAGAATAAATTGGAGAGTTTAAGAAAAAGTAGCTTTAATGGAGAGTTTTATTCTCCATATGCAGAAATGGGCGAAATCCGCTATTTTTAGCATTACTGCATGTGGAGAATTGTAAATGAGGAGATTCGCGCAGCTGAAAGGGGGAAAATAAATCGCGCATTTTTTTTTCCCCCCTATTGCCGGCGAGCTCCTGCTTCTTGCCAACTTTAGTTGGCGGAGAAAATTGACGAAAATCGCGCCAAAAACAGCCGCTAGATGGCGAGCGCGCCTTTCTGAATTCAGATACTTTTCAGACTGGTGAGATGTAGTTTCTCGCCAGCCGCGCGGCAAAATTTTGAAATAGAAAAAAAAATGGCGCTTTTTCCCTAACTCGCCATTTTCAGCTGTTTTTAGCGCGATTTTCTCCTAAAAATGGCGAGATTGCAAATAGCGCTGCTCTCTGCATGAGGCCCAAGGTGAGATATCCCCAGCAGGGGGAGAGAGGGAGAGAGAGAGGGGGGGAGAGAAAGGGGGAGAGAGAGAGAGAGAGGGGGGGGAGAGAGAGAGGAGGGGAGAGAGAGAGAGGAGGAGAGAGAGAGAGAACATGCATAGAGGATTTGTGGGGGTGCTTTTTATTTAGGGGTGTAGAAGTCGTTGGGAAAGAGGTGTGTAAATATTGGTGCAGTGTATGGGCACATGCATAGGTAGTACAAGTACTTACATAGAAAACTTTATAACCCCAATAAAGGATGTGACGCCATAAATAAGGGAGAAGGCGCGGCTCAGTGAGTAAAGACAATGAGTTTCAATCAGTGGAACTTGGTTCAATTCCCAGTGTCAGCTCCTTGTGACCTTGGGCAAATCACTTTATCTCCTGGTCCCCCAGGCACTAAAATCATAGATTGTAAGCTCCTCTGGGCAGGGACTGTGTCTGTAACAATCCTATGTACTTTGAGTTTCATTGGGAGAAAAGCGCTATATGCAATAAAAAATTATTATTAAATTATTATTATCTTTACATTGAAAATAATTGGTTAATCGTGCAGTTTTCGGGAAATACAACAACAAAGAAGAAATACGATATCCAAATACAGTAAATCACTCTAACCTGAATTCCTGTGCAAAGCATTCAATCAAACGTCTGTGTTCCCTAAACGGTTTTCGAACAAGATCTCATTGTGCCTTGCAACTGAACCTTTCAACTTCCCGATTTGCCTTGAACAGATTACATGTTAATAACATAAAAGACTCTGCCGTGCCCGCTTGATAAATGGCATTCTGTGCCATGGCTGCACAGAGAAATGTTGATACAGAGGACACACACACTACTTGTGGACTGTACTTTTTTTTATTGTAATTCTCAGCATTTTGATTATTTTTATTATTAGAAGCTATATATCCTGCTTGAAAAAAATTACAACTTAAAGAACTGTAAAGTACATCATCCAAATTATCACAGACCTACAATCTAAAAAGGTGTGTGCGCTGTGTGAAGCTTCCACAGAGAAGCAATGTGATGTCATGCCACTAACAAAAATACTCTATACATGACTGTGTGTCTTCAATGGAGTTATCTACTCTCCCAATATGTAAGAATCTATCCAGAAGAGCTGTACTCCAAACACAAACCATGTTTACTAGAAATAGGGATTAAGTATCCCCACAAGCAAATCTGTTGCAAGTAATAATCCCCACAGTACACAGCATTACTCGGCCATTAATGGGCCTGGAAGAGGCGTACATACCCTGTATTTTGGGGGTTATTTCTAAAATAGGTAACATTTTTTATTATTAATATATTTTGTATGTTTGCAACAGAGCCCCATGAACCAATAAGGAATGGGGAACATGACTGCTGATGAGAACTCCTTTGGTGGGGATTGGGCTAGGTTTTGGGTTCCGCGTTGGAATGTTTTATCTGAAGAGTCGGTGATTGGTGGGTATCAATCAGAGAGCAGGATATCATTGTCCCTTCTTTTTAGCCTGTACAGTAATTAACTTTATCAAGAAGATAGGGAGAAAGAGCGGCTCAATGAGTAAAGACGCTGACTCTGGCACTGAGTTTGAAGCAGGTTCAATTCCCGGTGTTGGCTCCTTTTGACCTTGGGCAAGTCACTTTATCTCCCTGTGCCTCAGGCACCAAAAACATAGATTGTAAGCTCCACGGGGCAGGGACCTGAGCCTGCAAAATGTCCCTGTAAAGCGCTGCGTAAAACTAGCAGCGCTATACAAGAACATGCTATTATTATTAAGAACCACCAATTATAAGGGTGAAAAGTTTTACACAATTTTAAAAGCAACTTACAAACGAGATACACTATGGTCGTTGATAATAACTTGTTAAATAACAAAAGTGAATGACCATTGCTAATTCTTTTTTTCTTTTTTAAGCCGTAATCACACCTAAGGATGTAGAGCAGATGCAATAACACATTTCTGATCCTTGTTCCTGCTTCGTGCATCGTGTTTCTGACCTCCTATATCTCGTGTTAATCTACCAGCTACTGATCATGCCTTGTATAATCAACGTCTCTTTCTTCATGACTTGGCAGGCTATGTGCTATGCTTCAGCTGCTCTCATTTGGGTCTACAGCCCTAAAAGGCAGTTAGAAACTTTGTACTTGATGTAGCCAATGTTATCATTCCCATTGCACCGATACACTACATCTACCTTAAAAACTTCAGCTATTTAACTGTATTCAGATACTGATCGTGCTTCATTCTCTTGAACTCTCAACAACACAAATAGATCAATGTATAGACAAGCAGCAAAGTCCAGGAAACCTGCTATATAATTAAAGTTCTCTAAGCTTGTGCATGAAATCATAATGAAGCATCCAGGTGGCTAAATTTTCCACGGGAGCAGCTGCAATGGCAACTCAAAGACTGGAAGGCAGCAGTCTGGCAGATGAGCCATTGATTGTATTGCCATCTCTGCATCATACAATTTGTTCTCAGATAATAATGAGATATATTTACAGACATGCCTAATCGGAGAGGAATTGCTTTGTTTATGCTTGTTTTTCGAGAAATCTACAAGTCTGTAACCAATGCAATTCTGGATCTTAAATGAGCTGCAGCATGAAATGCTAAAATAAGGTGAGGGTAGTCGCTCATGAAGACTGGGGTAGAAATGATGCCATAATGAATACGATGCAGTGAACAGCTAAACCATATCATTGCAACCATCCAAGATCATGTGTTCTTACAATCATTGTCAAAGACACTCTTTTAGATTCTTAAAAAATTGCAATCTTTAGCACTTGGCTATCTATACAACTTGTGCCGGGTTTCACTAAACTTTTTTTTATATCAACCAGTTGCTTGCCCTCTCTCCCATTTCTCCAAAGACAATTGATACATTTGGAGTTGTTCGTTGATAGTGCCAATTGGGCCCTATTGCAGTTTAATGAACCCCATTGTAAGTTCCATTAATTTGAAAGGGGCTGAAATCCACTCAAGCAAGAGATCGATTCATAGCATATGGCCACTGAGTGGCAATCACTAGTCTCAACCAAGACTAAGATACAGAACTGAAGTCCAAGCACCAAAGTAGCCTCGTTCACTGTGGATAAATATAGTAATGGATAATGCTGGATATTATAAAGACAGAATGGTTTCAGAACCTTAATAATAGAAGGCAAAGTCTTTATCTTAAATATAATATGGACAGTATTAAGTGTGGCGCTCAACATAATTGTTTAACTCAAGAAATACTGTATAATGTGTCAGCACCAAGGCTATTTGTGAACACCTCAGTTTAGATGTGTATTTCTCTCCTTAGAAACAACACATATTTGTAGTGTAACTTGGATGAGTCATTCATTAAAGAAGCACTCGGCACAAAGTTTACGTCAGATGCCAGAATGAAGCATTTAGAAGTGAAGTTCTGGCACAGAGAAAATCACGCTGTTCTCCCAAAATGTCATTCACTGCTGTTCTTCATGGAGCAGATTGTTAGCTGCTATATCCTCTTGTATCTTAAAATGGGAGATCAGGTTGAAGTGTGAATGTTATGCAGCCCAGAGAAAGCTGTAAAGGATAGAGATGGAGTACGAGTTCTAAGCACACTTTTATAATCTGATCACACTAAATTGACTGTACATTAAAATCAAAGTAACCCATTGTATGTATTTATAACAGCCAGGTCATTACAAGCAACTTCTATTATGAAAGGACATTGTAACACTTAAGTTTAGTTTCACTCATTTTTTTCAAGCTGATGCTATATTGAAGTATTCAAAGTAAATAAAAGTAACTTTATTTCATATAGTGCTTTTCTCCAAATGAGACTCAATGCGCGTCGCAATTACAGTATTGTGCACAGTACAGTACACAGCACATAGCAATTTTCACACACACAGTCCGTACCCTATCCCATGAGCTAACAATCTATGTTTTTGGTACCTGAGGCAAGGTCACAAGGAGCTGACACCGGGAATTAAACCAGGTTCTCATAATTCAAACTCGGTGTCATTGTTATCGGTCAGGGTCTTTACTCATTGAGCCGCTCCTTCTCTGTAGAAGAATATAAGAAATGTTCAAGGCTAAGGGGCGTATCCTATATACACCAAATCAGCCAATTGGGACTTTTTGGCCAAAATTCCCTGTTTAAGTCAGTGGGAAATTTTGGACGAAAAATGGCTTGATTGTCCACTTCGACGAATATAAAATATATGGGTAATAAAATACCAGGATAAAGGATATCCCCTGAATCCAGGAAGGAAAGTGATGCACAGCAATGGTGAATAATAGGGCTTAGCACACAAAAAATGGTTAAAAACAATTTATTTGCCTGGGTGACATCAAGGACATAGGCAAAAAAGAGTTACTCTTTTCCGTGATATCACCCAGTCCAATAAATTGCTTTTAACCAATTTTTGATGTGCTGAGCCCTATTATTCACCATTGCTGTACACCCCTTTCCTTCCTGGACTCTGGGAATATCCTTTGGACGACAAACTTCTGGAAGCACGCTCCAGTGTCAAGAAACTTCTCTATTCAGTGAGTACCTACCCACACAACAGTGTTTGTTTCATTATACTTGGATCTTGACACTATGTTGGGTATTGCTCTAGGGGTTGTCACCTACGAATGGGGAGTAGAACAGGTTAAACCAGCTTTATAGGCACAATTGGTCCCCATTATCCCCACCTGCAGTAGGATCCCCCATATTTGAGCACAAAGAAGCTATATATCCACTAGAAGACCACCTGTATATTTATATCAAGAAACTACATTGCAAGTACTATCATGTACCTGTACCATCTAGTTATTCTGTCTTGACTCTAACCACTGACATTAAACCTCTATGATCTACTCTGTAGCACCGGTGCTTGAACTTTGTTCTGCAATTACACAATACCAGGATAATCCACTGGTCACAGATTAAAACCAAAAGCCCAAATAATAATGGATATGGTAGCATATAACCGACTCTGCCCAATTGTATCATATATCATAACACACCACAATATATAGCAACATACCAAGGGTTTTTCCTGTTTATAAAATGTTACTGTTTGCATAATGTATAACTATACAACAATAAATATATTGGCAAGGAAGCAATCTTCACAGTTCATATAAATATACAAATAGATATAGTCATGCTGAGAGCAGACTCTGAATAGGTACACAGGCAGACTACAATTGCTGGGAAGACTCGCATAAATGACTGTCATAGTGTCTTACAGAGGGGTGCCAACCTCCAGTTTCGTGAGTCCAACATAAGCCTCTCAAAATCAATGGTTGAATAATAACCTCTCACATTAACATGATCTGTACATAACACAAATACTACATGCCAATTATAATGGAACAGATAATATAAGATAGGTAGATAAAGCCCTCCATCCAGTGAAGCAAATTATCATCAGATACATATCAGTGTTGGACACTGATGTGCTAAATACTGGTCCTTTCTACACTGTTATATGGCTGTGCCCTATCCCTCATATCACAAGCTAAAAGAATATGAAAGAAACCACTTAACCAACAAATTGGCACTGCTCTCCTGAATGTCTATAAAATGTAAATAGTTCTTGGTCATCTGAAATACATACAGATTTAGTTGTCTGTTCAGAATAATTATTTTCTCCCTAACCAAGAATGTCTCCCTAACCAAGAATCTTCAAATTAAAACAAACCATGCATTATTCCCTTTGAAGTGTTTCATCTGCTTTGTAAAATTGCAGGCATCTCAAACAACTTTGTTCCAGCTTGGAGTGATCACTCCTGACAGAACTGTTAGCGTGTTCTTTCTTGTCACTGAATAATGGGCGGCATCTAGGACTGACTCTAGTTTCAAGAAATGGGAACTATTTTGTGGGGGTCCAGGAGGTGTATGATTCAGAGACTTTAAAGGCTTGGGAAACATGTGGAAAACGTCACAACTGAGTGCGGAACTGCCATGGCATTAAGACATGCGCAGGTCCTAGAACAGGTTCTATGTGGACCTCACATACACAAATATTGTCAAAATCGGATCTGGTGAGCAAGTACTTCACACTATATCTATTTATCACTAATATAAGGACTTAAAGTTACTCAACAATGCAAACGTTTTGATGTAAAAATACAACAAAATGGACTACTGCTAGAAACACAATCCAAGCACTGTCATAAAAAATGGGGATGTACTTTAGGTTGTTTGTTCTATTCCAATCTGCAAATCAACAATATTGGTTAAATTAGTTGACTGTGTCATTACATTTTGTTGCAATCTTGCGCTTATTATTACACTTATTATTACAGAATAAACTTGACATTTTTCTTTTGGTGGATCTACATGAGACAACAACCAGAAACAAAATGCAAGTATTCCACTGTAGAGATCGCTGCATCGATGATTCTGAAATATTTAAAGGAGCAATCCAAGCCATTTCTTTTATTTTCATTTTTTTAATACAGGATTGAAGCAGGCGTCTCCAGTGCTGAACACTATTAATCTCAGCTCCGGGGACTCCCTACGTCCAGAGATACTTACTTCCAAAGGGGGTGTCGGTATCTCCTGCAGTTTTCTGCATTTTAAAGCTCCCATGTCACATGGGCCAATAGGAACCTGCACTGGGTGACGTCAAGGCTTCCTATTGGCCCGAGGGGCACGGGAGCACTGAAAATCAGCCACAATGTAAACCCTGGAGTGGGTACCGGAACCCACTGTGGAGGTAAGTATCTCCGGAAGCAAGGGGTCCCAGGTGCTGAAATTAATGGGGTTAAGCACTGGAGACCTCTGTCCTGTACAGGCAGTCCTCGGTTATCCGACACAATGCGTTACTCAAAATGGCGTTGTAAAGCGAAACGTTGTAAAGCGAAACACGTTTTCCCATAGGAACACTGTTTAAATGAAAGGTTCCGTTCCTGAAGGCATTTTTAACACTAAAATACACCAAATATTTTATGCAGGCAATAAGATATGCAGCACACACATAAATTATATAGTGTATATACTGTATTATATATATAATATAACATAATAAATAATATATTATATAGTATAATATAATATTATATAGTATAATATTATATATATACGCTCTTACGACGCTTTGCAACGTTGTATATATACACACATACACAACATTGCAAAGCGTCTTAAGAGCGTTGGATAAGCCATTTTGGAGTTGTAAAAATGAATATAGGTATGCATTGCATAGCGTTGGATAAGCCATTCGTTGCAAAGCGAAGCGTTATAAAACGAGGACTGCCTGTATATAAAAAAAAATGAATGGGTGGGTGGCGGAGGGGGGGGGGAAACGGCTTGGATTGCCTCTAATACAGATCTTAGAAATGTCAATGCTTCATACAAATAAAAGGTATTGTTATTTGTGTCGTAAGTAAAGTATCTCAATGTGCCAAGATGCTCCCACCAGTATGCATTCAGTTCACCATCATTTTAATAAATACCCTATTTATAGCATTATTATACATTGCTTAATCACAATTTCATGCACATATAAATTAGCCTCTATAAGACCACAACAAAGAGTTATTTACCACCGAGATTCCTGAATAGCCCATTTCCTTTTGTATGTCTGGAGTGTTTTGCTATGATGTTAATTTGTTTTCGATTGCAGAGTCATTACAAGCGCAAAGCTGCCTGCATTGCTCAGCATTCAATAGCTGCTTTCATAAGGTCACTTGAAACAAACACTGCAAAGGGGATTTAGAAATGAAGGAGAGCAACACATTTGATACAATTAAACTGGCAATACTAAACCTTAACTCAGAGACTGTAGTGCAAGTTACTTGTCAGATATGACGTATGTTAAGCTGTAGGCTAAGTGGAACAGCTTTGGCCCATAAAGCATCACAGCAATTTGAACAATTGGTACTGGGATACAAGATACAATTCTAATGAGATGCTGCCAGAGAAAACCTTACCCTAACCGCAACTATAACTCAAAATGTATATTGATAAACAGGTAAATTAAGATGATAATATATTAATATGATAACACAAGATCAATATGTACGTGTATCATCATTTTATTTCAATGTATTCTCCAGAGACATTATGTAGTACACACATAAGCAGCAAAATCATAGGCAAAGGCAGTTTTGTTTTTTTATATACAGTATCCTAAGAAAAGCTAAAGAAAACTCAAGCAGGTATCTTCAGATCTACAGAATCCAAATCCGCATTGAATACCACAGACCACAGGAAATGTTTGTTAAAAGGGAACAATAAAACTATATATATTTTTTCAAGTCAATCATCACAGATTACACCTGTAAAGGGGACTTAGGCGATACTAATTGCAAAGAAGTGCCTGTGTTGGTTACATCAGGCTATAGGCAGGGGCGGATTTCACTTTTTGTCGGCTGAGGGCTGGCTTTCCACCTCAGCATACGACGTCATGCCGCCACGTTGTCATGGCAATGAGGCATCGTCTGACGTCATGGCATCATGTGAGTTCGCGTAGATGCTATAGGAAGGGCCTGCTATGGGAAAAGTGAGACATACTCACATGAACAATTTGCCTCCCCCCAAATATTGCCGCCTCCAAAAAAATGTCGCTCTAGGCTATTACCTTCTCAACCCTATGGGAAATCCACCCATGGCTATATACCTGTATATCTTCTTAGATATCAGCTTCCGGTTAGTCCATCTCTGAAACTCACTTAACCCATGGTAACCAGTGCATTACCTTCCATCCCCTCGAGTGGAAATCAACACAATGTTAAATACCCTTCAACAATGCCCTAAGCCATTATTCATTATGATGAGATGTGGGGTGATGGCACAGCTAATGATGCACTAACTTCCATTGTGCATTACCTAGCTTCTTATCACATTGAATAGGGGGGCTAGCATATGTTTACATGTTGTAGTTTGAGTCCTTTTCTAATTCTTTGTGACCACTCTATTTTATAAAACAGGGATTCTTAACTCCAGTCCTCAAGACCCCCCAACAGGTCAGGTTTTCTGGATATCCCTGCCACTGATTGAGCCACCTGTGCTGAAGCAGGGATATCTTTAAAACCTGACCTTTTGGGGGGTCTTAAGGACTGAAGTTGAACACCCCTGCTATAAGCCATTACCATTTATATGTATTTAACTATTTGTAAAAGCTATATAAGTACATAATGATAAAGTGCTCTGGTGCTTTCGGTTGACCATAGGACTTTTTCCCCTTACTCTGGACTCTGCAAACACGATGCTAGCATTCTGTTCCATGATACACAAGGAGCCACCTTCTTCCAAAAATATCCACTGTAACAAAAAAAAGCTGTGTGTGCTGAGCACGCGCATAGTAAGTGAAACTTCTTTGTTTTTTGTCACATAAATTTTATTTGTGATGGTGATGTTTTTAATTAAAAATCACAAAACAATTTGACTTCCAAAACACAAAAGTTTGACCACATGTTTTAGCTATTTGCACATCTATATTTATAGTAACTGAATTATTTGTGTCTGCGTGTGTCAGTCAGTGTGTGTGTGTGTCTGCGTATGTCAGTCAGTGTGTGTGTCTGTGGTGTGTTTGTCTCTCTCTGCGACCTACACCCACCACGACGTAGCTGTGGACAAGGAGAACTCTGTCTGAGTCTCCTCCCCCGGCGGAGCTGTGGGCTGTGTTTCCTGCTGCAGCCAGCCCCCCAGCGGAGGTACGGAACATGGGAGGTGCTCGGCAGCTCACAGGGTGGGTGGGGGGGGAGTAGGCACATCACTTGTGGGCGCTGTTCGGCGCATCACTGGGGTGTGTGTGTGTCAGTCTGTATGTATCAGTCAGTGTATGTCAGTCAGTGTAGGTGTGTGTGTCAGTCAGTGAGTGAGTGTGTATGTGTGTCAGTCCGTGAGTGAGTGTGTATGTGTGTCAGTCCGTGAGTGAGTGTGTATGTGTGTCAGTCCGTGAGTGAGTGTGTATGTGTGTCAGTCAGTGAGTGAGTGTGTATGTGTCAGTCAGTGAGTGTGTGTGTGTCAGTGTATGTGTGTCAGTCAGTGAGTGTGTGTGTCAGTGTATGTGTGTCAGTCAGTGAGTGTGAGTGTGTGTGTGTGTCAGTCAGTGAGTGTGTAGGTGTGTCAGTCAGTGAGAGAGTGTGTAGGTGTGTCAGTCAGTGAGAGAGTGTGTATGTGTGTCAGTCAGTGTGTGTGTGTGTATGTGTGTCAGTCAGTGTGTGTGTGTGTATGTGTCAGTCAGTGTGTGTGTGTGTATGTGTCAGTCAGTGTGTGTGTGTGTATGTGTCAGTCAGTGTGTGTGTGTGTATGTGTCAGTCAGTGTGTGTGTGTGTGTGTATGTGTCAGTCAGTGTGTGTGTGTGTGTGTGTGTGTGTGTGTGTATGTGTCAGTGTGTGTGTGTGTGTGTCAGTGTGTGTGTGTATGTGTCAGTGTGTGTGTGTGTGTGTGTGTGTGTGTGTGTGTCAGTGTGTCAGTGTATGCTTCCTGCGGTTTCTCGTCTGAGGATAGCTGGCCAGCTCCCCCGCAATGATCCTTCTCAGGTGCCCCACCGAGAAGCACTCCTCTCACCCCGATACCCTCCATCAGGTGGTTAAGTCCTGAAACCAGGCTCCGGATGTGAAGCTGTAGCTCGGGGGGGCAAGGAGGGCAGCTCCATGTCCCCCAGCCCCGGGATCCTCTTCTTGTCCGGCCAGCTGCAGTTGAGAGCCTGCAGTTCTCCGCCAGGTAGCAGCGGGAAGAGAGAGGAGAAGGCCGGGGCCAGGAATAGGTGCGGGGAGATCGGGACCAGCAGCAGCAGCGCCCACATCACCTCAGCCATGAAGTTCACCCCATCCACTCACCCCCCGCAGCTCACCACGAACAGAGCCTTCTACTGGTTGGCAGCGCCGGCCTCGAAGCTGGAGAACTCCTTAACTTGGAGGGCCCCCGCGGAGAGCAGCAGCAGCAGTTCGGCGCAGCCGCACCAGTGCAGGATCTCGGCACTCGTTAGCTGTGACGGCAGTGAGTATGTTGAGCGGGGGGGGAGCAGGAGGGGGGAAAGCCATCCTCCTCATTCACCCAGCAGCGCAAGGTCTCCGAGCCGCCCGTGAGCGTCGCCATGGCTACCGCGCATGTCAGCGGGCAGCAGCGGCAGTTAGGAATGGTGGCGGCGGACGTGTGGGAGGAATGGCATGCGCAGGGGGGCTCTGTCTGAGTCTCCAGCCCGGCAGAGTGCGCGGCTGGGACAGAGAGCGGTCAGCGGGTTGTAGCAGGAGAGCCGGTCCCCGCTGCCCCGGATGCCGCCCGTGCCCATCTCCACCTGGGGGAAATTGCGGCCGTTAGGAGCGGCGCCATGTGGGGGGAGCAGCAGCCGTTAGAAGCGGCGCCGGCGGCGATATCTGATTTGTGGAGCGGGTGTGATGTCAGTGTTGGGGTTGGGCTGAGCCAGAACACAGCCCGGCCTCAACTGCCAGCACTGACGTCACATCCGTTTCATTTCTGTCTCCACCATCCATTTTTGCCCCAGTTCGAATGAGGTGCCACTAAGGAAGTTTCACTTCAAAAATGCTAGGACCCCACACATGTTTCTGTTATTCCAGAGTCTGGGTCTGTCTAATTTCAGAGCATGTGACACTAGCCAAAAAGATGGCAGATGTAAGGACAAGATTTAGCTGCACATGATAACCTAATTTGTCCTCTCCATGGCCTACTAACTCAATAAGCCTTTAATGGTTCCGTAAATAAACAGATGGCTGTCGTCAGAAGCCAAACATGATGAATTGAATTGATTTGTGTTCATTCTCTGAGACGTGCTCTGAAATATATAGGCTGAAATAATAAAATAATGAGCCAATATTATTGTCATAATGTTTGCACAGTCTGAAGCCTTTGCTAACAAACTTTGCTGGCATATGGAGGCGAAGTCTGACAGCCAAATAATGAAACTAAAACCCCCTTTTATTCAATTCTATCAGGGGTGGCCAACTCCAGTCCTTAAGACACCCCAACAGGTTAGTCGAAGACTGAGCCACCTGTGCTGAAGCAGGGATATCCATAAAAGCTGGTCTGTTGGTGGCCCTTGAGGACTACGTTTGAGACCCCTCTTCTAGAGTGTAAGGTCTCACAAGCAGGGCCCTCGTTGTCTTTGGTATCTGTTTATGCACGTTTGTCCTTATTTGTATGTAACTCTGTTTATGTAATTAGCAAATCTCTGTACCCTCATTCTACCAAATATGCAGAGTATGTTGTCGCTTCACAAATAAACGATAATAATATCTCCACCTAGTAAATACAGTACCAGGTGCTACTCCTTTGTGACAAGGAATATCTGAGTGGTTGCGTTGTTGATCTTGAATGCATGTTTTCAGTTTGATTCCAGGCTCAAACCGCCTCTCTGGAACAGTTACTAGGCCTTATTTTGTGCTTTTAGTATTCTATGTTAAGTTCTGGATGGTAAAGCTTTATAAGGACAAAGTATTATTATGCTGCCACCAATTCCGCAACTTAAAGCAGCTCAATATTTTTGGGGGGCTTTTTTCCTCCTTACCTAAACTAGTTGGTTCCCTGGAGCTGCTCTGTGGTTTCCCGCGGAAGCAGCAAAACTATCTGATCGCTGGAAACAAAATGGCTACAGTCAGGGCTCGCTCCACGGCCTATATTAACCTGCCACATTACCAGGAGATGACACAGATGGCCATGTCCTTTCTTTCTTACAAAGAAGAAACGACTATTCAAAATGTTTTAACTCTTGCCGCTCAGTTACACTGGATGTTGGGGGACCACAGACAAGCTTTGGTGGACCCCCTGGTTCAGGTAAACTAAAACAAAGACATTACATGCAGGGGAACAGCTGCCTTAACACAAACTGGTGTTTAATTCACTACGTAAAGCAGCAGTCCAAGCTGCCGTTTAAAAAAAAAAAATCCCTGTAATATGTGCATCAATACAATCCACACAATAAGTAATTAACTAAGTTGCTGATCGGCAAAGATTCGACTCAGGCGTTCACTAAATGGCTGTCAGTGAGGACCAAAGTTGTGAGGGAGATCATGTAACCAGGCAGTCACTAGATACAATTGGTGCACTGCTAGAGAGAGGACAGGTCTCAAAAAAGGGGTGTTCCAGAGCCTGTTTCAGAAGAGGAAGGTGATGAGACTTTGTAAATGATTGCTATAGAAACAAAAAAATGCTTGTTACATTATAATACTGTAAAAATGTAATTCAGAGTTGTTGTTTTTTTTTAAATGCTACAAGTATTTTCTTATAGTACATAACTGATTTATTAAAAAAACACACATGTACAGTAGGAGATTGCTTGGTCTGCAGCTTTAATATCATCTACTTTTGTGCTCTCATTATTTCATAACAGACCTTTTATGAACAAGTTATCCAGAAAGAATGGATTTTAATGCAAGATAAACTGACAGGACTGATGAATGCAATCAACTGACACAATGTCTATGGTAATGATCAGTCTGTTTAGAATAACAATGCAGATTATTACCACCACTGAACATTATGGGAGAAGCGTATCTTGCCAGACACTCAAACAGAATATTATTTGTACAGTGACAACTGGAGTGCGTGAGGATGGGTGAACGCTGTGATTTCTTGCTCATATTCTCTCAGTCCTTTGCTCACATTGTTCTTGTAACAAAGCATCATTGTATTGTAAATAAATATCTCTAATTCATGGACTTTGGATGGTGTATCATTAAATGTTTACTTTTCGTGTACATTAAGAGTTCTTTTTTCCCTTGTGCAATTATTTCAATCTAATTTGCTTTGTGCTTGTTCATGTTTAAAGCAGCAGTCTAAGCGGACGTCTTTTTTTATTTTAATTTACATTTTCCCCTTTAATATGTGCATCAGTACAATACACACAATGATAAATAATTAGCTAAGTTGCCGATCGATCCGTTCTCCTGTGATCGACCTGCGAAGATGCGTCTCAGGGGTCAGTGCAGCAGAAGAGGACCAAAGGTGCAAAGTTCTGTGGGGAAGATCATGTGACCAGGCAGTCAGTAGATACAATTGGTGCACTGCTGGAGAGAGGGCAGGGCGCAAAAGGGGGTGCCAGAGCCTGTTTCAGAAGAGGAGAGGGATGTGACTTTGTAAATGGTTGCTAAACAAAAAATGCTTGTAACATTATAATACATTAAAAATATTATTCCGAGTTATTTTTAAAAAAATGCTACAAGTATTTTTTCATTGTACAGAACTGATTTATTTAAAAAAACAAAACAAAAAAACAAAAAACACATGTAGGATATTGCTCGGTCTGCAGCTTTAAGAAGGGAAAGCTTTGTTTACAGATATCTTCCAAATAGATACAGAACTGGGGATTTTAGGACATGCAAGAGCCTAAACTTTTCGAATATTATGTTAAGGGACAAAGAAGCTTAAAAACGGCTTTCCCAGTGTCAGACTACTTTCTGCACGATTATATAGAGCAGGGGGGCGCGGGATTTACAGAGGCCCCGCACGCTTCCCGAAGGCATTTAAATTAAATGCCAGGGAAGCGGCGAAGGCCTCTATAAACTGCACTGACTTTGGTTAAGACAGCTTCTGGAGACGCGTTGCTATGGCAACAAGGTGTCATGTGACTTCACATTGTCATGGCAACGTGACGTCATGACGCCCAGAACGGCTGAACCAAGGTAAGAAGGTGGGGGGGGGGGGGGGCAGAAAGGGGGACAGCCTGTGGGGGGGCGCAGGAGAAAAAGATTGCGCTCCCCTGATATAGAGGGTTATGTATGAATCTTGCTTTCAGTTGACACTGGGTCATAATAGATATCACTCTAGTGTGGGAGCCATCCCTGCTTGTTAATTGCCATTCACCGATGTAGCACTGCTGAGTACATATGTCACAAGAGGCCCATGTTTACTAAGCAGTGATATTCCCCATTACGGCACTGCAAGCCCTGTATGACGCAGTCAAGTAAATGCTTATACTGGAAGGTGTCTTATGGAATTGCTCCACTTAGTAAATATGGGCCAAAAACACTTAAAGCGACAAGCGTTTTTTTGGTTTTTTTACATTTATTTTTTATTTTTACACAGGATTGAAGCAGGGGCTCTCCGGAGATGAACCCCATTAATTTCAGCTCCAGGGACTCCATGCTTCGGGAGATATATACCTCTGTATGGGGTGCCAGTAGCCGCTCCGGCTCAGCTACCTGGCATTGCAAAAATCAAGTAATGGCCGCTTGTTAAAGCTCCCGCGACCTGCGGGCCAATAGGAAGCCGTGATGTCATCAGGTTCGGCTTCCTTTTGGCCCATGTGATGTGGGAGCTTTAAACTTTCCAAGCCAGCTAGCTCAGCCGGAGCGGCTACCGGCACTCCCTACGGAGGTATCTCTGGAGCCAGGGGATCCCCAGTCCTGAAATTAATAGGGTTCAGCTACAGAGAACCCCTGTTTCAATCCTGTGTAATATATATCTATATATATATAGATATATATGTTTAAAAAGACGCATGGATTGCTCCTGTAAGCCAATTACAGGGCTACCTTCTCCTCAAAAGCTTCCGCTGTATTGGGAGAAAAGTACTGGAACCAACCATTGAACTTTTCAAAAATGATCTGAACAACATATCTGCACGCGAACTGTAGTTGCCCTAATACTGATATTGTTTGTTTTTTTGTAAACAAGCTCGTTCACACATCCCTGGTACTGATGCCCAATGAACCCCACAAAGAGTAGGAGGCCCCTGGGGCAGCCGTCCAGTTGAAAGATGTTTATGTTTTTTCTGCATGCACACAAAGAAGTAAATAAGCAAGATGCAGCTAGAATCATGAAATGCATTATGGCTGTTATTGCCAACAACAACATGATTACAGCCAATATATATTTTATAATGCATTTTTAAAACGGCACAGCATGATGCAGTGTGTCAAAGATGCTTCAGTTTAAATTGTGTACGTTAAAAACGTTTTCTATCCTAATGAATGTTGTGCAGAGTTCCTGTAGCCAGATTTGTTCTGGAGATCTGCATATTTCCTGCAGACTGTAATAGCTTCTAATGAATCAGCTTGTTCTTCCTAAATGCAGTTGTATATAACAAAAGACACAAAGCCTCAGTGCTACATTCAATATGACCAATTATATAGCTAACTACTTGGCTATTTTTCTTTTCACAAATGAGGGTCATTTAGTTACATTTTTTGACCAAAGCATTTTAAGCTTGCAAACCACGCCAAGGTATCCCCGCTTTTGCAAGTCCTAACACTACATGTTATATATATGAGTTCACAATCCCAGAAGCACTCCTTTTGACATAAATATTTATGGTGTGGTGGGTTTGGGTTCTGAGTTTGCAGGGGCTGTGTGTGTTAGTAAATCGAGTTGTTTGTAAGCCTTGCAGAACTCATACCTTCAGTAGTGTGGCACTTGGAGAATTAGTGAGGACCACAATCTGTAATTATTCAATGGAGCTCCTTTTTCTTATATTTAATGTACATTCTTTGAGCATTGTGAAGAAGGGGTCCCCCAATTGGGCAGTATAATTCACATGGTTGAGCTATGGTACGAGATAAAACGACTTGTTGCTTACCTGATTGCCCTGGGGGAGGAAAGCCAGATAATCCTCTTGGGAGGCAGAGAAAGACCGTTAGAACCGCAGCTTTGTTGCCTGAACATGGCTCTATCGCTATCGGCTTTGGGACACCCTGAAAGCAAAGATCAGAAAAGCATATGAATGTTTACAGCATCATAACCGTGGTCTGAAAGTTAGATACCTTTCAAGAGGGGTTACAGGTCTTCTCAGGGTGTAGAAATATGTCCACAGACAGTAGCAGAGAGACTCGAATACATTTAGTGAGAGTTGAGTATTTTAAAACAGATACAATTTAAAGCAGCAAAACTACAGTCCCCCTTTTTTTCTTATTTGTATATCTAAAGCAGTGGTGCGCAAACACCATGCGCCTGCGCTCCCCTTACCTGCTGCCTCCTCGGTCACACCCCCCCTCGCCTCTATTGATGCGTCAAATGACACTATGGGGTCACGTCACGTGACCCGCGGCGTCATTTGACGTCACGTCTCCATGGTAATGGGTGTAATTTGACGCTGTGTTGCCATGGAGATGCGTGGACAAAAAGCCGGTAAGTACATTTTACAGGGGCCTCGCGCTTTTAGCGTGGAGCCTCTGTAACCACCGCGCAGCCCGCGGCCCCCCAGTAAGGTCTTGCGCCCCCCCTGGGGGATGCGAACCCCAGTTTGTGCACCACTGATCTAAAGCACGTGACAATGTATAATTCTTACCTAAGCTGGCAATCGATCGGTGCTCCTTTTCTAAATCTGTGAAAACCCTGAGTGTGTGCCTAACATAATGGCTGCCTTTCAGGTTCAATCAATCCTTCAGTCAGTGTAACTCGGCATCTACAATGTATCCTGATATTAGTAAGTTAACATTATCTTTGTTACAGTTTACAGCTCAAACTGCGGAGAACATTAGCAACAAATGATCACAAACAGGAAAGTGTTACAACGATCTTGCACTGCTGGGGAGGTGTGCTAAACCTGCTATAGGAATCAAAGGATGCTTTGGCACTCATTAAAAATGGCATTAAGAGCTGAATAAAAATAATAATAATACATCTAAAAAAATCACTATTATCTAATACTACAGAACTGATTTATTTAAAGAAAACCTGTTTAAGATTTCACATGTTTTGCTACTTTAACACATCACCAACACTTTATAGTTCCACCCAGCACTAAGAGACCTAGGAGAGGTGTTCTAATAAGGCAATATTTCTTTCTACTCTTTACAGCCCTGAGAACAGACAGAGGCAATTTACACTGTGGGAATAAAAAAATAAAACAAAAAGCAAATTAAATAGTTGGGGAGCAGGAAATAACAATGTGAGAGAAATGCTTGGTAAATCTGTATTGGCACTTACATTTTACTGTTAAACTTACTATTGAAATAAAGAATACCCCCAAAAATACTGTTTTTTCATTTAGCTAATTTAGATTTCCTATAATTACTACTTTTATAGATTATATTTATAGAGTTGGTATAAACTGATGGAGTCTATTATAGTAAAAAAATAAATAAACAAAAACAAAACAGTTTTTGCAGTTGGTCTATTAAAAATGTAAATAGATTAAACAGATGCTAAAAAAAAAATGAATGTGGAATTTTAGCATTGAGTACAGGGACGAAAATCCATTTTGAAATAAATATGGGTTAGAAACCAGCATTTAAAACAGAGCTAAAAATAAATCTCCCTTTTTCCTAATACAAACTTGTTATGGATGATCAATGTACGTATATGGGTGGGTGTTGGTACGGATCATTGCACCGTTACTCCCATTCAGTGCATGTGCATGTGTCCCATAGTCTTAGGCCGGGGCCATGGTACAAAATACAGCGCTGAGCCAGGAAACTTACCTCCTGCAGCCGGCATGTGTGGGTCTTTGGTAGACGCTTCCGCAGGCGTGCGGAATTGCAGCCGACAATCATTTAATTTTTCTTGCTGAGGGAAGAGGCGGGCCAGTCACGTGACCAGGCAACAGCCAATGGCACTCCGTGATGTCGGCGCCGTGACTTGGCGTGCTAGCCCCGCCTCCCACCCGCCTCACAAGCGCGCTTGCTGAAGCTCATGCCAGGACACAAAAAAGCTCCTGCTTGAGCAGGAGAGCATGAGCGTCAGCCCTCAGCGCTGTATTTTGTACCATGGCCCCGGCCTTGCATTGGCCAGTTTGCTTTGGAGCCCTCCCAGAATACATCTACTACTACTGGTAGTATTCTGGTTCTGACCTGCATTGTTTCTTATGCTTCAGGCCCAGATAATAAATTAGACAGCTCCTGACACCTGCTGATCTAGTGTAGCTCAGAGACGGCTCTACCAATATACCTCTATATTCACTTGTATCATGGTTCGTTGTACTGCCCAGTGCCAAGTAAATTGGTTTATTGTGAGTGCTGCATCACTGGGAATAAGGCTCTAACACCCGGACCTAACCGGCTGCAAACGGTTCAACCAATCTCTGCTCCCCATTACTAGGAAAACAAAGGAGATGTCTTGTGATATATTTGTGTAACTTGTCAAAGCTAAGCCAATTGACATCAATTCCCAACCAGCATCAAATCTTATTCTTCTAGAGGTCTATCCACTCTAACAAGTCATACATACATTTGTTAAAATATACCAACGACATGTCTCTTCCTTATTGCAGTTCAATTGCAGCAATTACACTCTGTAAATCTAAACAATGTTTTTCTGTGAGTCATAATGCTATTCAGTTACATTTCAAAACCAAGCCTCGTCCTGTCTTCCTTATTTTTATCATACAGATTATATATATAACCTGGTGCTCAGGAGGTTTAAATAAATGTACTCCCTATATTCAAAGAACAATCCAAGTGAACCATTTTTTACAAAAATTATTATTATTTTTTTTTTTACATAGGATTAAAGAAGGGGGTCTCGTGAGCTGAACCCCATTAATTTCAGCTCTAGGGACCCCTCCTGCTTCCGGAAATACAGATCTCCGTACGGGATGCCGGTACCTCGACATAGTTAGAAGCTCCTGTGTCACGTGGGCCAATAGGAAGCTGTACCGGATGACATCACAGCTTTCTATTGGCCCGCAGGATACAGGAGCTTTGATACACCCCCCTTGCATGAACCCCAGCTAGCGAGCCAGAGCGGCTACTGGTGCCCCCTACAGAGGCATCTCCGAAAGCAGGAGGTCCCCGGAGATTAAATCAATGGGTTCAGCTCCGGAGACCCCCTGCTCCAATGCTATGTCAAAAATAAATTAAAAAGGAAATTAAAACGGGCCGCTTTCATTCCCCTTTCTGACTGAGTCATTTGATTACAACACAATTTGTTTAATTTGTTTAATCTCTTGGATCAATTATTTTTTTCTTGGTGGTAAACTGTGAATATCTGTTATTTTGTATCCGTAATTTAGTGTTTGATAAAGAGAAAATGTACAAATGGCATCATTTGTGGAGGTCATAGCAATGCATATATTTAGGTTTTAATCCCTGTTTATAAATTGCTAAATATACAGGAGTTAGATCATTGGTATGTGTTTAACTTATGGTGATTCAACACCATGCATCAAAGATCATTGTCATGGAGTGCATACATTTTGGGTTGGGGCCCAGTTTATAAGCTGCTAAAGATCTATAAATGACATCATTGATTTTTGTTTAATGTATGTTGATTTAATCATGCACCAAAGTTCATTGTCATGCTGTCTTTTTTAAAAGCAAATGGTATTGTACACTGAAACGAACAAACACTGCAGCAAATGCACAACAACGCCTACTCTTGATTGTATGAGTTTGGAAGACCGAGTTATTGAAGTCACATCCTGCCATAAAGCAGTACTGCGTTGATGCACATGCTTTATCAAAATAAAGATGGTGATTTGAGGAATGCCTGTGATATTAGCATGACCTAACATCAGTATTAAATAACTTTAATATATATAACATATATATATAACATATGTCTTATGTGTTATGTCTTGAACTTTCTCAAAGCATTACACTTGTGAATGTATTCCTTGTCTAATGTGTTCTAAACTGTTGTCCAGTATATTTCCAGGATGAGGATGTGTTGTTACTATATATATTTATATTGATATATATATATTGATATATATATATATATATTAGAAAAAGTATGGGCATGCTTAAATCCAAAAATGTGATTTTTATTAGTTCAACGTTTCAGCCTTTCTCAACAGCTCTACTAAATTTCACCTTCTTTCTTGGATTTAGGAGTGCTTGCCCTTTTTGGCTTTTTGTATACTCTCCTGGATGGTTTGCACCCTACCCTTACTCTAATACCATTATTTGATTTGTGAGTGCCCTGTTCTTGACTGTATATATATATATATATATAGGTACAGTTTGGGGAGGCGACTGGAGGGTTAGCTGGGGATCAGGTGTCTGCTATATTCCCGCCAGTTAACAAGAAATCTGTTTTTTGTCCCCCACTGCATACTTGTTCTTAGGTTGAGGTCTTTGCTTCTTCGGTGACGAAGGAATTTACATCAATTACAACTACTAGAGGATCTTCCAACCTTACCAGAGGTGAATATATAGCCATCCAACAACTGAGAGATATGACCGATTTGGTCATTAAACACTCAGACAAAGGGGGAAACGTAGTCTTATGGCCAAAAGTCATGTGTGAAAAAGAGGCCTTTCGCCAATTAAAGGACAAAGGTTGTTATGAACAACTCCCCAGTGACCCCACGACTAAATTTAAAACTAATTTGGATGGTATTATTCGAGACGCAGATATGCATGGTATAATCACTACAAAGCAGGGTGATGGACTTATTTCCAAACATCCAATAGTCCCCACCCTGTATTTGTTACCTAAGGTACATAAGGTCGTCCCATCCTATATAAATTAGGAATGCTCAGGACTATCAGATATTGAAAAAAGGTTTTATTTAAACAGGATCAACGCTTTGGTCCTTTCAAGCAAGGACCTTTTTCAACATTTTTATTTATATTATATATAGTACTTCCAGTGTGTCCAGGCCAGTTTGCTCACTCAGAACATACACGAGGGCTGCGCATATATATATATATATATATATATATATATATATATATATATATATATATATATATATATATATATATATATATATATATGTGTGTGCTCAAAGCTGTGACCATGCAGCAAGCTTAAGCCTATAGGGAACCATGTTAAAAATGGTTATTGAGGCAAAAAGTGACACTGTGTGCTCATTTGCATGTCATTTCCCAGAATCCCTTACTGCAGTGGAAGTGCTGTATGCTGGGTGATAATGGGGAAAGGCGGGGTTGCAGACATGCCTAAGACATGCAGATGAGCATACAGCTATATTTGCATATATATATATATATATATATATATATATATATATATATATATATATATATATATATATATATATATCTTCCCTTGTATAAAACTGAATTAAAACCAGGTGAAGGGCTGCTTTAAAAGAAAGATGTATACGCTGCCCTAACATCATGTCCTTAAAAGAAACACAAGATCCCCCTGAAGGAGAACGTTCAGATTAGTTTGTCCAGATGGATACACCGTATGGTCAGGCCCTGTGGGATTCCTGTGCCGATTACCTGTGCACCTCTCTACATGATATAACTAGGTATTTATTTAGATGTCAACTCCATGATTAAATTATACCCAACATAGTATTTTACAGACAGAAAATAAACATTACGGAGTGGGGTCTACTTCTTATAGTGATACTTCCTAATGGTGAAAAAGAGTGTCCCGTGTCATAAAACACTAGGGATTGCAGTATAAGGGATCACAAACTGAGATCTTCATGTGGAAATTTTCGAAGGATCCCAAGAGTGAACCATGTACTAGTTACAGTAAGTGTACTGATTCAGGGGGGGTTTTGTGGCTATATTCAAGACATCTGCTCATGTGTTTTGTATGAATGCTTTAGGGTACCTGCTCAAAGCAACATTGCTATTTACTCAGCCATTAAGGATAGCTAGCTAAGTTTGCATCATTAAATGCCTAAACCACTTCTAAGAGTTGATCGTGGATATATTGTGCGACTGTAATTATAGTTTATTAAAACAGAGAGAATAAAACACAAAGGCTCATAATGCATAGAGCACAGTTTTATTATGCATTAAGCACAAAAGTTCTCCGTATTCCTATATGGTCTACATCCTACAAAGTTTGTTCCCACTACATTTTTCTAGATTGCTTAATTACTGTGTGTCATTGAGCACCACAGGAGGTGAACGTGAAGGATAAGCCTTCTGATTTGTTTCAACTGTGACAAGATGAAGCCAGAAGTACAGAATCTCTTTAAATCCAGACTTTCTGTGAGCCTGATATGTTAGCGAGTCTTTTCAGCACTGCACTAGGACAGTATAAAGCAAATGCTATTACAGTAAACACATTGAGCTTTGTCAGTTGTTTAAAGATAAATACATAACCATGAATCAAAGAATTCAGTATGACACATCAGCTGCTCGGGACTGAGTAATGTATCATTCATCCCCCATTGTTCTAGGTCCTTACTGAGAGATAAGCTATAGCTTTACCTCTGGGCATTTACATGTGTGATGTACTCAGGTGGATACCACATTTTGTATTGGGGTAGAAAAACACTTCTATTGTATTAGGCATCCAAGGAAGTATTGATAGGTATCAATAAATAAGGCAGGTGAGTGGTTAATTATGGAGGATAGGTAGGGGAAGGAATGGGGGGAAATATGGTATTCTGTAAGGTGTGGGTAATATCCTTCCACAGACACCACACATTTTCAGCCATAACTATCTCTATTGATTGATGTCATTGTTGCCAATATGCAGGTCTGTTAGATGACTAGTGGCTGGTGTCTCTTGTGAGGTAGAGTTTGTGTATTCAAACTCCATTGTGTTTTGGCCCATTATTTCAGAAACACTCCCATTAATTCTTTCTCTTTAATATCTCCACATCTAAGAGGTCATTTTGTGCATGATCAGTATAAAAGAAAAATAGAAAAGCAGGATTGCTAGTAGATTTGATGCAAATGTCTCATATACAGATGAGAAATTCTACAACAAAAGACAGAAAAGTCCAAAGCTAAATCCAGTATGACAAAAATACACAGTGAAATACTTATATATCCCTTAAAAAAGGGTCATTTAGTTAAACCCTTTGGCCAAAGCATTATAGGCCTGCAAGCTACATCAAGGCATGGTCAAATTTCGCAGGTCCTAACACTAACTGATTAAAATTTTTATTTACCTCTATAATTAGAGGAAGAATAATCACATTGGATCTGTCCAAACCAGCAACATGAAAAAGACCTGCTTACTCGGAAAGTGGGGAGGGGCAAGCTTAAACCCTGGGGGGGGGGGGGAGGGGCCACCAACCTCCAATACAGTTGAGACCAGCTGGACAAAGTTAATAAGCACACAGGATCCCAGCAAGCTCAAAGAAACCCTGCAAAATATATATTACGTGCTATGTTTTGGGGTTTCTTTGAGCTTGCTGGGATTGTGTGTGTACAGATGAGAAATTAAACTGTTACAAATTGCAACATTTACCATCTGCAACGATCCTGACATCTTGATGCATGGACCTGGCTGTGCTAAGGGGGGTAACTGTTGCAGAGAATAAGTAACTGAAGCAAAGTATTTAGAAAAAGACTAAAGGTGAAACGTAGTCAGTGAGTAAGCTGAGGGATACTTTGTCATTACTGAGCTTTGCCATGCAGGTGTTTCCTTTTGAACATTATTGGCATTGGCCTCGCCTCCGATAGACAGCAGAGGAATTGTGAAAAGACTCAGTTTAAGGGAACTATCTAGAAAACGTATACGCTGGAAGGTCATATTGTGTTACTGAACACTTATTGGATAGACTGCATGAAACAGCATCATTTGCTTCTGCAAATACAGTAACTCTGCTAATTGTAATGCATTGCTCACACATAATTGTCTTCTGCATAGCAATAACTAGTGAAATACTGTAGGATTTAGAATTATAATTTGCTTCCATAAAAAGAGGTTTGAAAAACAAATGGAAAACTGAAGAAATGTTCTTAATAGCTTTGCTAACAAATGGGTTATTAAAAAAAGATCACTTTTCAGCACAAAAACTGTCGTTCCAAATCATCTTCTTTCAACAATGTAAATCTTCAGGAAAGCTTTAAGACAAAAGGCAAGGTGTAAAATGAGAAGGTAGTGAGGGAAGTATTTTAATCTATTATGGTTTATACCTAGAGAGATGTGGCATCATCGTCCCACTCAATGCTAAGCAATGTTAACCTCTTCACTGCTGGCACCCAGTAAGATGGAACTAATACAAGTTCATGTTCAGGATCATTTGCTGAAAATGGACATGCCACAATAAGGAGAAGCGCTGAGTACATCAAGAAAAGGACTGGCCTTGCAATTCAGGCACTCGACTGAAACAGGAGGTGCCTCTTTCAGACATAACTCTGCATTAACATTCCCTTCATCTACTTATGCTTTACCTGCTAAACGACATTGAAAGATCAACAAGGCAGTAACTCCCGGTCCCTGTATTGTTTGGTATTGAGTTGTCTTCATTAGTTACACTACATCAGTGGTAGCCAACTCCAGTCCTCAATAGCGACCAACAGGTCAGGTTTCCAGGATATCCCTGCTTCAGCACAGGAGGCTCAATCAGTGGCTCAGTCAAAGACTGAGCCTCCTGTGCTAAAGCAGGGATATCCTGGAAACCTGACCTGTTGGTCGCTATTGAGGACTGGAGTTGGCTACCACTACATTATAAATGTTATCATACACTTCCCAAAAAATATATGGATTCCATTTCCTACACAGAACAGAAATGCTAACAAATTGTTTTGATAACAACCCTACTGTGTCAAGTGGTCGTCAGCCGGTATTGTTACGGGTTACAACTCAAAATGGGAAAGACAGCACAAAATCAACATAACAGATTTGCGATGGGCCGCCCCCGTGGTGTGTGTTGGTTTATCAGTTATCCATGGAAACATGCTCACTGTGCCACTGGTAAACATACCACTGACGTGAGCAAACAAACCTCTCAATACAATACACATGTGGAGTGGTAACACCTCGTTTAGCCAAAGCTCTTAAAGTCGTTTTTTTAAATATAGTGTTGAAGCAGGGGGTTTCCGGAGCTGAAACCTATTGATTTCAGCTCTGGGGCCCCCCTGCTTCCGGAGATACTAAGTTCTATAGGGAGTGCCGGTAGCTACTCGAGGGTTCACACTATAATTCAAAGCTCCCGCACCCTGCGGCAAATTGGAAGCCGTAATGTGATCAGGCTTCCTAATGGCCCTTGTGATGAGGAAGCTGAAAACTACAGATAACTGTACAGATACCGGCGCCCCCTTCAGAGGTAAGTATCTCTGAAAGCATGGGGTCCCCAGAGCTGAAATGAATGGGATTCAGCTCTGGAGACCCCCCTGGTTTGAACCCGAAGAAGAAAAAAATGGCATAGATTGCTCCTTTAAATAAGATTTATGGATAGGACGTGATACATCATATTACTGTTTTAAGATGTTCAATATCTTGTACAAATTTAGCAGGCTTCATTGTTCTCTCAGATAACACCAAATAGCCTGTTATAATGCAGAACATCAGAGTTTCCATACGATTTAATGGCACTATTGGTGAACAATATCACAAGCAGCACCAAAATAGCACAAAATAGCACCAAACGTTAACAATAAAGCCTGCTACCTCTCTTGCAAGATGTGACATTGTAGGTTGTAACATTAATTAAAATAAGATAATATTTATCCTAGTGAACTATTTTGCTTCCATGGGTGGCTTAGCACCGTAGTGTTCCGTGAGCTCCGCCATATACAGAAGTCCTCTCATTTTGGCAGTGCTTTAACGGAATTGGAGTGTCTGGTCATATTTTCTCTTTATTTCAGTCATTTTAAGTAGTGCATCTAATTTTCAAAAGTACATTACTATACTGTTCGGTAAATGCATCATGCGGGTCTAGGCCTTCGCTATAGCATGCCAAGAAAGCAATTAGAAAATTGGATCAAGAAATTAAGGATTGATGTGTCTCTGTTCTCCCTGCCAGCCGCAATAATTATTTTGAAAGGGGTAAACAAAAGTTTGACAGCAAGCAGAATTATGGATCAGCTTGAAGTATTGAAATAAAATGCATAGATCTGCAGGTTAAATACTCTCCAGAACACTGACTTTTTTTTGTGCAGTAACAATTACAGACTTCATCTGGCCCATTGCCACATAATTTCCAGTAACATCTCAGGTATTGGTAAAGTCCAAAAATGGCACAAACAAACAGAAACAGATCCATGTTGGGAATAGTAATCCTGAGTGATATGTCTAATGAGTGATATGTCCAGCTGATTGGCACAAATATGTTTGACATTATAACATTTCCATGATATACAAAATCCTTTGAGGGTTTTGCAATCTTTATCTGATGTCTCAATGAAAATACAGTTTGTAGTTCTCAAGGCTTTATCAGACAGATAAACTGAAAAAGCGGATACCTTTGATTCCGGTGTTCTCAGAAAAATGACACGCATTCTTTTTTTCACGAGATACAAAGAAGTAAAACGGTTATTTTAAAGGTGATTAAATACTTCCTCAGCAATACTGTATGTTGTTTTCTTTATATAAAAAAAAAAACCTGACCTGTTAGATTGGACTGTCCCCTTAAACTAATACAGTTCTAAAAATTCTAATATCCAATGTTTTCTGTCTGGCCGCAAGGTCAAACCCGCTGGGAAAGCACGATTAAATAGCCAGCACTAAATATATAAGCGCTTTCCCTATTCTCATAGCGCCTCACCATTTCTAACCAGCCCCAAAAGAAAAAAACCCACAAACTATGTGAAAAAGAGGGGGAAATTATATATATTTCTCTTTTTCACATGGTTTGGAGCTGATAGACCTGCATGATTGGCCTGAGACTTCGGCCACTTTGGAAAGGAAAACACAAAGTAGAGCACAGATTCCCCCTCTTAAAGCTGCAGAACAAGCAATATCCTACGTGTGTGGGTTTTTATTTAAATAATAA
This sequence comes from Ascaphus truei, assembly GCF_040206685.1. Taxonomy (NCBI): domain Eukaryota; kingdom Metazoa; phylum Chordata; class Amphibia; order Anura; family Ascaphidae; genus Ascaphus; species Ascaphus truei. Next base: position 52,036,284 of record NC_134490.1, on the reverse strand, counting down.
ATCAGTTCTGTACTATGAGAAAATACTTGTAGTATTTTTTTAAACCGCTCTGAATTACATGTTTAATGTATTATAATGTAACAAGTATTTTTTTTTCTGTAGCTACCATTTACAAAGTCACACCCTCTCCCTCTTCTGAAACAGGCCCTGGCACACCCCTTTTTGAGCCCTGCCTTCTCTATAGCAGTGCGCCAATTGTATTTAGTGACTGCCTGGTCACATGATCTTCCCCACAGAACTTTGCATCGTTGGTCTTCTTCTACTGCACTGACGCCATTTAGTGAATCCCCGAGCGGAATCTTCGCCGATTGATCATAGGAGAATGGATCGATCGCCAAATTTGCTAATTACTTATCATTGTGTTGATTGTATTGATGCACATTTTAAAGGGGGAAATTAAAAACAAAAACAAAAAAAATGTACTGCTGCTTTAAGCAGGTTTTTGCCCATAGCTGTCCCTTTTAGCGCAAGTACAGGCATATATCTTAGCTTTTTTTTTTTTTAGCCTTTTAACAAGTAAAGTGTGAAGCCTTTTCTTGGACCAACATGACGATGTGATGACCACGGGCATTACTGTATGTGTAATAAAACAGGACGTGAGCCCACATCTTAAACTGTAACTATGTTGGTTTCGGGGGGCCCCTGTAGATGACAATAGAGTGCTTACGCTCCAGAAGAAACCTGGTTCGAATCATGTTAAAAAAAACAAATTTAATTTGAGGCTATGGGCCTCATGCAGAGAGCATAGAATTTTAAAAATGGCGAATTTCATAAAAAGTAGCTTTTTTGGAGAGTTTTATTCTCCATATGCAGAAAAGTGCGAATTCTGCTATGTTTAACATGGATGCGTCTGGCGAGTTTAAATTGGCGAGATGCGCGCTTCAGAAACGTGTAAAAACAAATTCGCGCCTTTTTTTTCCCCTTTACTATAGGCGGCGAGCGCCATCTTGCCATATTTTCGTGGCGCGGCAAAAATGCGAGAATCGCGCCTTTTTTTGGCGCGAACAGCCGCTACTTGCCGTTCGCACCTCTCTGCATTCGGAGAGTTTTAAAAATGGCGCGATTGAGGTTCTCGCCAGCCGCGAGGCGAGTTTTAAACATAGAAATAAAAAAAAGGCGCGTTTTTCGCAACTCGCCATTTTATGCCGTTTTCTGAGGGAAATTGAACAAAAAATGGCGAGTTTTGCAATAACGATGCTCTCTGCATGAGGCCCTATATTTCTGCTTTAAAATGTAAACAGATAGCAACACATGAATTCTAATTATTGGATAGAAAAAATATCCATGGGTTCTTCTATCGTTTGGTTGTAGTAAGAGTTAGAAATGTACAGGCAGTCCTCGTTTTACAACGCTTCGCTTTACAACGAATGGCTTATCCAACGCCAAAACAGCTTATCCAACGCTCTTACGACGCTTTGCAAAGTTATATAACATATATATTATACTATATAATATATTAAATTTTTATATTATATTATATATTATGTTATATTATATATATAATACAGTATAAACATTATATAATTTATGTGTATGCTGCATATCTTATTGTCTGCGTAAAATATTTGGTGTATTTTAGCATTAAAAATGCCTTCAGGAACGGAGTGAAAAAGAATTAAAGTGCGCAACTAAATAACCACTAATGGTAATAACAATGACTAAAAAGCAGGTGAATACTGAAAAAAACGTTATAATTAAACTAAATAGTTAAAACCACATAATACCACAGTGTGATAAATAAAAATTGTACATAACCGTGACGAGTGGTTAATAATAGCGTCTGCAGCCGTAAATAAGGGAGGCCCAGCACCCCCCTAACACTAGAGAAATGGAAACAAAAAACAGTGAGAATAGGCAGCAAAAACCTACTAGACATAGGTCTTTAGATCCTATGCGTTTCGTAGTATAGCACTGATGAAGTAGTGCTATACTACGAAATGCGTAGGATCTAATTAATACCTATGTCTAGTAGGTTTTTGCTGCCTATTCTCTCTATTTTTTGGCATCGAGACTATTTTCATCCCTGTGCATTGGTTTATGCAAACCGAGCTTGTTACGTCATCTTATGGCGCACTGTGACGGAGCGACGACATCTCTAACCTATAGACACTATTGCGTGAGTGACCGCTCCCGGCTGTTGCTGTGCCGGTTTCAGAGCACAGTCGGTATGGTTGGAGTCCCCCTCACTGTTTAATCTGGGGACCGCTGCCGTGCGAAAACCATTGAATGAACTTTGGACACTCCTGATACCATCTGACCAAAGGGAGGGTTTCTACAGAGGCGGCTGTACCATTTCCAGTTACTCTTCAAGAGGAGGAATCCCACAGATACAATCTGAGGCGCCTGCCAGAGAGACCAGTTCCTGACTCCTGAACCCCTACCTGTTGGTTGGTAACTTGTGTGCTGTGCACACTCAATGCATATGTTCTAGCTTTTTGATTTACGCAGAATATTTCTCCCTACTTTTTATGTAATAATACCTTGATTTACTTCACCATTTGCGTTTTACGCTGTTTTTTGTTTCCACTTCAGGAACGGAACCTTTCATTTAAACAGTGTTCCTATGGGAAACGTGTTTCGCTATCCAACGCCATTTTGAGTAACGCATTGTGTCGGATAACCGAGGACTGCCTGTATACATATTGACATGTGGATTAATCTGCTGCTGTATGCGGTGTTACATGGAGAGGGTCGGTAGTTATAATCTATAAAGGAATCCAATGGATTAATCTGCTGCTGTATGCGGTGTTACATGGAGAGGGTCGGTAGTTATAATCTATAAAGGAATCCAATGGATTAATCTGCTGCTGTATGCGGTGTTACATGGAGAGGGTCGGTAGTTATAATCTCTAAAGGAATCCAATGGATTAATCTGCTGCTGTATGCGGTGTTACATGGAGAGGGTCGGTAGTTATAATCTATAAAGGAATCAAATGGATTAATCTGCTGCTGTATGCGGTGTTACATGGAGAGGGTCGGTAGTTATAATCTATAAAGGAATCCAATGGATTTATTGGAGGCTATGTTCTCTGAGAAGTAAAGGTAGAAATGTTGTTTGTTTTTTCTAAACAGAATGATCACCAACCATGCAGACTCAAACCATTACCTTTAATTAAACCACTGCAGAAAAGCTAAAGAAAGGGTTAAAGAATAAAACATGAAAGGCAATGATCATTGCTGGCAGCATAAATGGTTAGCTAACTGGTGGCATCATGGATAACCTTTAAGAGAAGCGGATATATCCTGTTGGAGTGAGTTCTCAGTCCTACGTTACACTTGTTGAGATTAAATCATCCTGAGCATTTAGCACGGATGACATGAAGTCTAAGGGACTGGAATTTAATCTTCTACTGGCATATGGTTTATTTACTACCAGCATTTCCTTGCTCAGCATCCAAAAACATGTTGATGCTTCACAGTTCATCAGACTTCCAGTACTTTAGGTTCAGTTGAAGAATTTACACATGGTACAACAGACTGGAGACGGCATTCGATAGAGTCATGTTTTGTTCTGGTCTGCTCATAGTGAGACAGCAGACAGATTGCAAACAGGATGGCTAATAATCTTTTCTGCACATAATACATAGTCATTATCTGTATAGTTAGATAAGATACAGAGCTTTCATGAGCATTTACTTTAGATCCAGCTCAGTTCAAAGTATTTTATACGCAATCTACTTCCCCTAATGAATAGCTCTCTTGCCAAAGTGAATGCTTCCTTCTTATTGCAGAGAGATTCCCTAAAGTAAACTGAATTAACCAGACTACACCATATTTCATAGTTTGAATGGAATGCCATGTAGTAGTTTCTCTGCTGTTTTAAAGCAGCAATCCCTGCTACTGTTTTTGTTATTTTAAACTTGTGTGTCTCCCACTGCAAGACTGATCCATGTCTGGAATGTATATCTTTATTTATATAGTGCCCCCAATGTACTGAGTACTTTACAAAAGAGACACTACAGTACAGGGAATTATAACACAATAAGTGCCACAAACAAATTCAGACAATAGGAAAGGAAATCCCTGCCCTGGAGAGCTTACAATCGAAGTTGTATATTAGTAGATTTACAGAGACAGCAGGTGAGGGAGTACGTGCAGTAGATGTCAGTGCCTGGCCACCATGGTTGGTAGGAGAGAGTGTGGGTGTGGGTCGGTAGCCATGAATCCTCGCTATTAAAATGATTAATTTAAGAGGTGAGTTTTAAGGTTTGATTTGAAGGTGGGGAGAGAAGGTGCTTGATGTATACCGAGTGTGAGGGAGTTCCACAGGTAAGGGGAATAGGTCTAAGGGGAGAGAGGAGTAGAGGTAAAATGGATGGAAAGGAGACAGTTATGGCTATAGAGCAGAAAACAAGCAGGCGTATAACGAGAGGTCAACGTTGATATGTAGGAAGGAGCAGATAAGTGGAGACCCTTGAACATAAGGAAGAGAACATAGTAGGTAATCCGACATTTTATGGGAAGCCAGGAGAGGGATTTAAGGAAGAGATGAGCAGAGACTGTTTTGGGAGAAAGTTAAATTATTCTAGTAGCAGTATTTTGGATAGATGCAAAGGAGAAAGTTGTGAGCCAGGGATGCCTGTTAGCTGTATATTATAATAATCCAGACGGGAGAGGATAAGGGCATGCATTAGAATTTTAGCAGTAGATTGATAGAAGAAAGGGTGGATAGTGGCAATATTACGGAGAAAGAAGCATCAAATGTTAGCCATGCCGTGAATGAATGGAGAAGGAAAGGGAAGAGTCAAATGTCACTTCTAGGCAATGTTCTTTGGCAACAGGATAGATGGTAGTACCATTTACTGTGATGGAACAAGGGTATATTATGCTAGGTTTAGGGGCAAATAGGGGCAAATATGAGGAGCTCAGTTTTAGACATTTTACGTTTAAGGCAGTGGAGCACAATCCACTGGCATATAGCAAGGAGGAAATCAGAGTATTGGGTCTGGATTGCAGGAGTGAGGGTAGGGGTGGATAGACTATCTGATGTATTATCTCCATAGAGATGATACCTAAGGTTAAAAGAGTTGATGAGGTCACCAAGTGATAGTGTGCAGAGAGAAAGGGAGGGATCCTAGAGCCCTGAGGTCCACCAGCAAATAGATCAACAGGAGATGAAGACAGAGACTGAAAATGTGCGATGGGAGAGTGTGACAGGGTGAAGTCAGGTACTGATAGTTATGCCTGGGAAATATACATCTGAGTCCTTCATCCAGCACTCAGAAGGTTAACCAGTAAGAATAGCTGGGCAATCAGGAAGTAAGCTGAGACAGCTGGCAACCAGCTTGATAATGAGTCTAATGCTTGTAGTAGGTGGCTGTCTCAGACTACAGAGCTGTTCTGTGCAAGTGCTTAGCTAGAAGGATTTCCTTACCTCTCTCTAGGATTCAGAGATACCCAACCAAAGATACAGTAAGGCCTTTAATATTGTTTCATAACCATTGTGATATACTGTATGTTTAGGGGTTGGGAACTGGACAAAGCCAGCCCAATAGATGGGGCCTGGAGAGTTTAGCAAGATCTCCCTATGGGGAGTAGGTGTTCTTTTTATAAAGTTTTGTTTTGCCTTAAAGGGACAGTGTGCCCAAATGTTTATTTGTGTTGTGGAGAAATAAAACCACTTATTGTCTAACCTCGCCTGCAGGCCATCCTGCCACAGTTAGTTATGATGAGAACCAGGATGGAGCTTTGGTGCGGATACCAAGAGAGTTTAGAATGGGAAGTAGAAGAGAGTGATCAACAGTATCGAAGGCAGCAGAGAGATCCAGTAGGATAAGTATGGAAATATATACGTATTCCATCCTTCCCATATTTCAACAATTGGTTTGCGCATTGATTTCCTTTACAGCAGCCCTTTACAAACTCTCACCATAAAAATGAAATCCCCTTTGAAATCAGGGGGTCGCAGAGGAAAAGTAAGAGCATCCCTGCTCTGCGAGTCTCTCCTTATAGCAAGCACATTTAATTAGATTTTTTTTTACTCCTGCTTTGACTTGTACTTCAATATTTGAAGCGTAATATATATGCAGACTTGAGTTCAAAAGCATAACTCTGCACAGAACAAACACTGCTGAATATGCAATACATACTCTGAGGTTATGTAGCACAATCCCCATTACCTCCACCTTTATTCTAGGAGTTATTTATACTGCAGCTTTTAGCAGAGGACAGATTTCTTACATACGTACTGTATGAGGGAGTAATAACACAGCCTTTGAAGCAGGTGAACACGGCTCAGATCCCAGCATTGGCTCCTCGCGACCATGGGCAAGTCACTTTATTCCCTGTCCCTTAGGCACCAGCATTTGATTGCATGCTCTTTGGGACACACTGACAAGTCCATGTTCATTACTGCATATAGGGGTATATGGAGAATTGGGTGCTCCAGAGATGGTGGAACCTTATGCACAAATGTCCGTAATAATATTCCAGGACTGGAGGACAGAGTAAATAAAGGAGTGGGTATAGCAGTGAAGTGTGATATGTGAGTGACCAAAACACCAATCTCCTGAAGGAAACAATCAAGGATGCCGGTAAGCACCCTGATGTAACCTCATTGGAGACATGCCAGTGCTAATAAACGTACTCCTCCATAAATAATCACTCAATAAATAATAGAGCAAATCTTACCCACTCCATCTGTCCTCAAATGTCCTGAATAGTCCGTCCAAATGGCGTGCAAACTGTAGCGAAAAGTCCAGCAGAAGAAAAAGAGAGCAAAAACAGTGCACTGCCAGGGAGCCAGGTGGTAAGAAAAATAAAATACTATTTATACACCACCACTCAGTAAACATAACCCCAGGGGGTAAGACAAAAACTCCTATGCGTTTCGGACCGTAGGGGTCCTTTATCAATTTTTCATTTTAATAGCTATTGATACTTTGTGTATATATATTGATGTAATAAAATTTTATTATTTTGTTCATTATTACTGATCCCATTGTGGTTAAGAGATTGACCAGAAGGAGGTATTTAACTATGGACCCTTTGTTTGCACTTACATATATATTGGCATAGAATTCATCTTTGTGGGATCTCTTTCTGACCCTTCTTGAGTCAAAACTGTACACATAATTTAGTATTAAATTAGAAATTATATTGGGAAATTATTAGCTGACTGCAAAGATAATCTGAAGACAGCCAGGTGTATGTTTAATGTCTGCGAAGTAGCCCTATCATTGCCTGCAGTGCTCCACTTTTTTCTCATACCATTGGATTTACTCCTTAAATGAAAGGATCCCTAGCTAAGGCGGGGTCTGTGCCTGGTTCCACCTGCCACAGACCTCTGGCTCAGTGTTTTGCTCCGATGCTTCTGTCTCCGGGAAGCACTGATAGCTGTCTGGCCTCACAATGTTTGACGTTCGACGTGTGATGCCACCGCTAGTACCCGGATCCAAGAATGTGTCCAATGCATTTCTTCGTTACGGTCAGGGCTTCATCAGGGGTACATGAGCTGCTAACCCATAGCAATATAATAAGTTTCTCCTGGCCATAGACACGTGTATAAATCTCCCATAATAGCCTAATTGCTTCATAATATAATTGGACTCAAAACTAATTAAAAATGACTAAGTGTTCAGCTTCATGGATGTACAATCTTAATACAATAAAAAAAAAATATTAATTTATTATTTTGTAAGTAACACCAATAAAAACATAGAATGGTAGTAAACAACCAAGTTGATAGATCCAATAAACACACACCTTGCTCTCAATCAGTAGTGATATATGAAAATAAGACATTAAATGATGGGTGAAATCAGGTGACTCTGGATCTAAAAACCTGCTGGATAAATAGTAGTATCACATTAATAGTAATAAAATGTATACAACCCTGATCATGAATAAAAATGTACATGAAACGTAAGAGGCATAACAGATGGCTACATCTGTAAAATGTTACGTGTAGGCAGCCAAATCAATATCAATATTAAGACCACGTGGAGCTAATGTGTTAAGTGAATGATTCCAAAACATTTCTCCTTGTCTCAATTTCAGGAACCCCCAGAAAATTGCGCACCCCCCAGTTTGCACACCACTGATCTAAAATACCAGCTGAGCACAATAATTGAAAAAGAAGGTTCAGTTAATAGTCCAGACTGCAAACAAAAGCACAACGTTCCCGGGTTATTGAGGCTACTTTTAAAACGAATGTCTGGGGCACAAAGAATGTTTTCAGCTTCGGAAAGTATTAAATGAACAGGACCCCTAAGTAAATGGTTTCAGCTATGAGAAGAAAGAATTAGAGCACGTGCTGTGGGATCTCAGCAAGGAGAGCAGCAGCTCAATTAAGTATGAGATCACCGCTGACAGAATGGAGGCTTTCCAGAATTAACACCTCCAGTTACTGTTATTGTCTCAATGGGCTAAGCAAAAGCAGTCCAGGAAAGAACACCTGGCCTCAATTCCAGATGTCCAGCAGCTAATGCAACACGGGATATAGACGTAAATCCTTGGCTTTGCCTCCTTTTCCTTAAGAGACTGATAAGATTCCAGAACAGGAATGTATCGCATATTGTGGCTATTTATCACAGTCTGGAATACTGATGAAAAACAGATGCAAGAACAGCTCCAGATATATCAAAGACAAAAACATTATAATGGGATATTTAAGGTGTTGTTTTGCACATAGCCGGGAAAGTTTGTATTTCGTTAATTTATTCTGACTATTCAACTAGTGCAAGAGTGGTGTGAAAAATGGAAACAAATTTGTTAAAGTCAAAATGTCACTGATTTCCGTAAGATTTGTGTCTTTGACAAATCCAATGCCATTTCCTGCATCAGTATTCTAAATGTGATGCAGTGGTAGTGATTGATAAAACAGTAAATACAGGCTTATACTGTATTAAACCCTGAAGAAGAGCTGCGTTCCATTCAAATGAATAAGACTATGGATCTCTTTATTTTGATTATTTTCTCATTGTAACTGTGGTAGATGTATTTTCACATAGCACTGATATCTTCTCCGCACCGGGATTCAGCTGCACAGCATTCTGAATAATTGCCTCTGAGCTTTGAAATTGGGCAATATATGGTTTTTCACAATAAAGCACTGCCATGAGCTGTAAATACCCTGCTCTCTAGTTACAGTAGTTGCACAGGAGAGCTGAATAAGGAAGGATTATTGAAGCAGCCTCTGACCGTCAGGCCAAGGAACAGATGGGCAGGTAAGTGCTGTCAGGGTAAGAACCTGAACATTCCGAAGACACAAAGTCCTATCTTAATCCCAGCGTATCCTGCAATCGCAAGGTCTGGGAGTTTGGCAGTGAATGTGGTAAATCTCACTGCTACCCAAGTGTTTTAACGGCTCTATCTATGTAAAGCTAAAAAGTGACGCTATGGCCAGTATGACCATAAGTAACACTTTTATAATGTTAAATTGTTTGAAATAATACATTTTGCCTTAAAAAAATAAATTATGTTTTCCCCCTTAGTGGGAAGGAGGAGGTCTGCAGAGCTGAACCGCATTATCTTTCGTTTCGGGGATCCTTTGCTTCCTGAGATACAGTACTCACATCGGAAGGTAAGTATTTACAGAAGCAGGGGGTCGCTGGGGCTGAAATAGATGCTCCAGGGACCCCCTTATTACTACCTAGCTAAAAAAAAAAATAATCCAAGAGGTACAACCACTTTAAAATAGCTCTGATTAACACATCAATTTTGCAGACAGTTCAACAAAGAATTGGGTTAACACAAAGTCTACAACAGCTGATGTTCCTCGCGCTGAAAATCTTCCAAAAATCCTGTGTTGCGGCAAATATGCTACAGCTTTATATCTTCATATTCCAAAATATTTATGATGTTCTACAGCCCACATACAGCATTTCCCAGACCTATAATTTGGCAAAACTAGATTCACGCATCCTGATTGCAGCAATAAATGTTTGCACGATAATATTACATCTATTAATATTACAGCCATGTCAAATACTAATGCTGAAACAGATGAAAAACTATTTGTTTTTCTATACCTATCTTAAAGTCACTTGCTTTAGTGCTGTACGTGTGTATGGATCAGTAAAAGGGCATACTGTATATTTAAAAGGCTATATATGGCAATGCAAAACTAGAAGCCGAGCGAATACAAACATCCGTTCTTGAAGTAGGGTAACGTTTATAAAAAATATATATAATAAAGGTGGTCTCAGAGTGTATGAATATCGTACAAAAACACATATAGACGACGACCTCAATATAATATAAGAAAAATATTAAAATGACTACTAACGCAGGGGAGCTCAACTCCAGTCCTCAAGCCCTCCCAACAGGTCAGGTTTTCAGGACATCCCCGCTTCAGCACAGCTGGCTCAATCAGAGACTCAGTCAAAGACTGAGCCTCTGATTGAGCCACCTGTGCTGAAACTGGGATACCCTGAAAACCTGACCCATTGGGGGGAGGAAGGGGGAGGGGGGCTAGATGAATGGAGTTGAGCACCCCTGTACTAGCGTATAGCACGGGCTGTAAGTAGCCCTTTCACAAGTTTTCATGTGTTTTTTGTTTAAAGTGCTCTATTACCAAATCAACTCCATGGCATCTAAGTCCATGTTTTCTTACTGGAATACCAATCCGTGCTTGTTCATAAACCGCATTTCTATGAAAAAATTTGGACTTGGCAAACAGGCACTGGAATCTAACCTTCGGATTAGGAATGGGCAGCTTCGAAGGGTTTCAAAATCTAAACTTCAAAGTTTGTTCGGACGTTTGAGTTGAACTTCGGGACGACCATTGCAATATGGGCGATATTCAAGCCAAAACCTGACAAAGCACACGGCTGCATTTGTTTTCCGTCTCTTTTCTGTTTTTTTTTTTATCATCTCCATTTTCTGCTTGAAAACAAGGCTGCCTGGTCTTCCGGCGTGTACAAAATCAGATTCAAGAGTACTGAGGATGATTGGGCTGTTTAGAAAAAAATAAAACGCAAGCTCACCAAAATGCCAGTCCTTTTCCAGACCAAAGATCATATTTGTGGCTGGCACATGTTCAATATACTGTTAATCTTCCAAACATGACGTGATCCCCCATTCTTAAGGGGACCAAGACATTGAACTCCAAATAGGTCTCAGAATCAAGCTCAGGTGAGATGTAGGAATCACATGGTTTGCTGAGAAGAGTTGAAGGAGCAGTTTCACTTATTGTAGTCTGATTTTTTTTCTTTACCCAACTATTTTTTTTACTTGGATAGAGAGGAGGGGGGTCTCCGCACTTGAACAACATTTGTTTCAGCTCTAAAGACCCCCTGCTTCCTGAGATGCTTATCTGGGAAGGTGCTGCTGGAACGTCTCCTCCAGGGTAACAAAATGGAGGTTTAAATCTAGGCCAATTGAAAGCAGTGACGCAGGGTTTTAAACCTCCATGAACTATCGATAGCACCATCTCCAGTAATTATCTCAGGAACCAGGGGCACCCCAGAGCTGAAATTAACACATTTCAACTCCAGGGACCCCGTGCTTTGTTACCTAAATATAAAAAAAAGAGTGTGGGGAGCTGCTCCTTTAATGATTTCAGATTTCTGGTTGAAAGAGCATAACCCGGACGGTCATTCTATGCAAGAGATATTTAGGGATGAGCAGTAGATGGATCAATGACCAAATGCAAACCTGCCACATTGGAACATAAATAATGTATGTATAGATACTAAGCAAAGTAGCCGTGTTTGTCCTTTCTTCCATGTAGTAACAAAGGAGGACAAGGAGTAGGGGGTATGATACCTTTTATTGGACCAACAAGCTTTTGACCCTCTCAGGGTCCTTCATCGAGTCTTACCCCTACCCTGAGAGGTTGGTAAGCTTGTAACATATCAACCACTTATTGGTTCAATAAAAGGGATCATACCTCCTATTCCCTCTCCCTCGTTTGTTACTACATGTATAGATACTATGAATTTATTGCTAAACTGATCAAAACTCTTCACATCGTCCAGCAGCTACACAGACATTAATGAGATATCTGATCATCTGTATGATTACAGTGCGGCAGCCTGGCGATCTTACACCACAGAATATTTTCATGGAGATACAATGCCCCCCCCTCTTGGTTCCTGGTCCCAGGTGACTTTTCTAATTTGATTCAGGTACCATTCTTCACTGAATTGCTGAGCAATACTGAGATGTTAATTGGCTTTTTCTCGTAAGGACTTCTTATTAGTGTCAGCTATACAGCATAGATTTTAATCAGTCCACATGTATCCTCTGGGAAGATTTGGTTTCCTCTAGAAAAATCACTGATCAAAGATGACGGCAACTAGGTCGCTGTTTAACCAATTATAATCCCTTGTGTTTTAGAAAATTGTACTTTATAGTTAAAATGTTCTGTTTAACCCATCAGCACCACAGGGGCCTGCGGCTGGAGACGCAAAAGCAGCGTTTCTAGTACCCCAACTTTTTATATGAACAGACGTGAAGTACCGCTACTTTTCTACCTTCAGTTTTACTTGCTATTGAAAGTAAAAGGGTATTATTTATTTTCAGTAGTTTACATTCTTTTTTGGGGGTAGAATAAATGTTTTATGTCTTTTCTAAAATGCAGTTGATCAGTACACAGGGGTCGAACTTCCGAAGAAAGTACTGGTACTGTCCCTAATGTCACAGAATTCTCCACAAGTTGCAGACAAAGACTCTTTGAGCTGCATTTTGACGATGTAAGAGGGAAACTAAGCTTGTGTGGGTGGGATGGAGCGGGACACGGGTGCTGCTCGTCTGTTGCAGGCTAGTGACGTCAGGGTGAGAACCAAGACAACGCGAGGGAAAAGAACCCCTGAGGAAGCCGTAAGGTTTAATTGGTTCCTTGAGGCCACCGTACCTGGAGCTCAGTCAGCCGACGTCCTACAGCCCCCCAGTTCGGAGTACAGAGACGTGGTCCGGGAAGCCGTGTAGACCGAGGACTGGAGCTAAGAGCAGGGTTGGAGTGCGCCTCAAGTCGCTCACTGTTTTCAAACATGTGTGTGTGAGTGTTTCCTTTCCCTCCTGTATTGTCCTAGTAGCTACAGGCAGTGGCAAGCTATCCTGTGGGGTTTATCCCCCTCCTGCAGCCTCCTTGAGTGGCAGGAGTGGAGGTGGGGCGTGGTCTGCGAGTTACCCAATCCGGGTGCAGCCCAGGTACCCTTCCCTTCTGCACTATGGAGGCGGCACTCTAAATTATAGAGAGTCCTAGTCTCTCCCTCAAGGGAGAGAGACGTGCTTTCAGCCCCTCCTGGGGCTGACTGCAGCTAAAGATCTGAACAGAGGACAAGGCTTCAGACTGCGAGAAGGCCGGTACCATCCAGAGGTCTAGGCTCTATTCTAAAAGACTATGCATTAGCTGTAATAATACCTGCAGTGGATGCTACAATAAAGGATCCTGTTTTATATACCATTGCCTAAGTTACAGTCTATTGGGCAGGTTTTCAAGATATTCCTGCGTCAGCACAGATGGCTCAACCAGTCCCTGCTTCAGCACAGGTGGCTCAATAAGAGGCATCAATCTACGACTAAGCCTCTAATTGAGTCACCTGTGCTGAAGCCGGCATATCCTGAAGACCTGACCTGGTGGGGGGTGGGGGGGGGGGGGGCAGCTTGAAGACTGGAGTTGAGCGCTGCTGCCCTACTCTATGAATTGCAAATGCACCATAACCTAAGGCTAGGATTTAGCATCAACTTATTTAATAGGCACAGACCAGAACTACAATCAACGTTGATGCTATTCAGTTTATTACAATATCACCTACAGCAGGGCTCTGTAGCTGGCGGCCCACGAAGGACCTTGATGTGGTCCTTGGACTCATCTGCTTAAGCAACTAGTATGAAATTAGCAGGAGCAACGTGGAAGTCACACAAACGGACTTGTCGGGTAAGGTAAGGCGGGGTCACGTGATGTCACGTTGCCGTGTCGACAGATACAAGGTAAGTGAAGTTACAGAGGAGTCACGCAATGCCCCATTTAAATTGCGCCCCCCCTGAAAAATCTTGCGCCCCCCAGTTTGCGCACCCCATGAGTTTATATATATATATATATACTGTAGTACAGATGCTTACAAAATGTTGAGATGTTATAATGTTCAAGTCTTTAAATGTATCGTAAATTTAAAAAAAATAAGCTTGTGGCCATTGTACTACTAGAGTCTTTCTGATATGGCCCCTTTGGAGACCCCAGGACTACAGCCTTGCAGACAGAAAGCTGATAATAGAATGCAGCCACTTTGTGCTAATACGCAGAAAGAGCAGATGCATGGCCTTTAAAAAATACAATACGTTTTGAATAAAGTGTAATAACCTTTAGGATTTTTTTCTATTACTATTATTATTATTCTCATTTGTGGATTTCCTCTAGCTTGCCCTAGAATTACAAAAGTTTTGTAGAATACATTGTTTTTTTTTTAAATATTAGTTGTTATTCCTCCTCTAAAAGGGATTCAAATGAGTGTGATGGAAAGGCATCAAATCTCACAAACCACCTGCTGCCTTAGCTTGAAATAAACCCCATGACAGTGGAAGCTACGTACATACTGTACCTAGCAAAGTGTATCACCAACTTCCAGTGTGACTTTTGTGAATTGGAGGTCATAGTAGACAAGTGGTAGACCAATCAGCTCTTCACAGTGCCAAATGAATAGGCAGAGGTGGTATGAGTAGACAGTACATATTTAGAGCACAAATCATGCAGGGAGCACTCACAAAAACACTTGAATCCTCAAAGGGTGCATATCGCCCCAACGTCCTGGGGGATAAATCTGGTAGGGTAGAGAAAACGTGACAGCACCCCACTGGTCATGTGACAAATCAATAGTTTGTTTATTATACAAACATATACGATCAACGTTTCCAACCTATTATTGGACCCGCTATAAGAGCAGACAGTAACCATTAAGAGCAGACAGTAACCATTCACTACTTAAAAATATACAATATACATCCACATCTTTCAAGGCCAATTATTTTTTTATTTTTTAATTAATGTTACTTTCCCTTTTTCACATACGTAATTATAGAATTCTTTAAAGCTTTGTTTTTTGGGGAAATATTTATGGAACAGCCTCTTTTGCAGGGTTCCTTAAAAATAAAAAGATGCCTCTTCGATATTTTTTTGCTCTTATGGAACTTTAACATATTGGATAAAGGTTTACTAGTTTCTAAAGCAGGCCTGCACAACTCGTAAAGTGCGAAGGGCCGAACTGCTCCAAGGAAAAAAAAATTGGGCCGCACGGGTAAAATCATCATTATCATCTCTCCTCCAGCACCTATCATCATCATATCTCCCCCAGCACCCCTCATCATCATCCTCATATCTCCCCCAGCACCCTTCATCATCATCCTCATATCTCTCCCAGAACCCAACACTATCAACCTTTGCGATACTCCCCATCTATCTCTCATACCCCCATCTCTCCCCCTCAACCACACACATAATACCCCCCTTCCACATCAAACACACAATACCCCCTAGCACATCACACACATCCCACCCCCCCCTGCACTTCACATCCCTCTCCCCCCTTGCAGCTCACATCCCTCTCCCCCTTGCAGCTCACATCCCTCTCCCCCCTTGCAGCTCACATCCCTCTCCCCCCTTGCAGCTCACATCCCTCTCCCCCCTTGCAGCTCACATCCCTCTCCCCCTTGCAGCTCACATCACTCCCCCCCCTTGCAGCTCACATCACTCTCCCCCCTTGCACCTCACATCACTCTCCCCCTTGGGTGAATGACGGTGGGTGGGTGGGTGACAGTGACTGGGTGGGTGGGAGACAGTGACTGGGTGGGAGACAGTGACTGGGTGGGTGGGAGACAGTGACTAGATAGTGACTGGGTGGGTGACAGTGACTGGGTGGGTGGGTGACAGTGACTGGGTGGGTGGGTGACAGTGACTGGGTGGGAGACAGTGACTGGGTGGGAGACAGTGACTGGGTGGGAGACAGTGACTGGCTGGGAGACAGTGACTGGCTGGGAGACAGTGACTGGCTGGGAGACAGTGACTGGCTGGGAGACAGTGACTGGGTGGGTGACAGTGACTCGGTGGGTGACAGTGACTGGGTGGGTGACAGGGTGACAGTGACTGGGTGGGTGACAGTGACTGGGTGACAGTGACTGGGTGACAGGGTGACAGTGACTGGGTGGGTGACAGTGACTGGGTGGGAGACAGTGACAGGGTGGGTGGATGACAGTGACAGGGTGGGTGGATGACAGTGACAGGGTGGGTGGATGACAGTGACTGGGTGGGTGACAGTGACTGGGTGGGTGACAGTGACTGGGTGGGTGACAGTGACTGGGTGACTGGGTGACAGTGACTGGGTGACTGGGTGACAGTGACTGGGTGACAGGGTGACAGTGACTGGGTGACAGGGTGACAGGGTGACTGTGACTGGGTGACTGTGACTGGGTGGGTGACAGTGACTGGGTGACAGGGTGACAGTGACTGGGTGACAGTGACTGGGTGGGTGGGAGACAGTGACTGGGTGGGTGGGAGACAGTGAATAACAGTGACTGGGTGGGAGACAGTGACTGGGTGACAGGGTGACAGTGACTGGGTGACAGTGACTTACCTTGACCGGGTGGGTGCAGGTTGCCGCCGGACGCTTTCCCCTCCTGCCCCCAATATCCCTGCGGCAGCTGCCCGGGACGGGAGGTGGGCTTGGGGGCGCGGGCTGGGGGGGGGGCACGGGAGGTGAGCTCGTGGGGGACGCGGGAAGCTGGCCGCGGAGGGAAGCGGTGAGAAGCAGGCCGCAAGAGGAGCTGAATTACTTAATAATTATTACTTTCCCCTCCGCCCCACGTTGGGAGCAGGGGGGGGAGGAGCGGGCCCGCAGAGGAGCTGCGTGTTGCTTTCCCCTCCGCCCCACGTTGGGAGCAGGGGGGGGGGAGCGGGCCCGCAGAGGAGCTGCGTGCTGCTTCCCCCTCCGCCCCACGTTGGGGGAGCGGACCCGCAGAGGATTCCCCTCCATCCCACGTTGCGAGGGGGGGGAGGGAGAGCGGGCCCAGCGCATGCGCGCCTGGACCGCAGGGAATCGGCGCCATTTTTTTTAAACTTTTTTTTATTATTATTTATTTAATTAATTAATTTGTCGCCTGGCCGGATTCATCGCGGGCCGCACAGAGAGGCCAGGCGGGCCGCATGCGGCTCGCGGGCCGTATGTTGTGCAGGCCTGTTCTAAAGCCTTTGTTAAAAATGAAATAGAATTACAAAAGAAACACAATAACCGATGTAAAAATGGACTGATTTCCCTGTCATTCTGTTTAAAATTCCAGTAGCTTTCAGGGCTCCAAGCATCTCCCCGAGTCCCAACTGAAAGTTACATCTGCAGCAAAAGTCTTAAATGTAACCTTGGCTGTCACATTGAAGAGCGGAGACAGATTTGTGTGCTTGTTATAGTAAACTGTAGATTGTAAACTACATGTTACCTTTTCTAGCAAAGCTTTGGAAAGATAGAACTCATTTTGTAAGCACTGATGTGAGAACATGGAGACCACAATAGGATTAGGATAGCTGCATTGAGACCATGGTTAAAGGGCTCTGCTTAACCTGCTCTTTACAGAGTTAAATATTCCAAGACAGAAATCTGTGAGCAAGCTTTGTGCCTTTTTCAAACATTAATCATGTCTGAAATTATTTTGTTCGGTACAAAAGAGGCAACATTCTTCCTTAATTATAATTGTCATGAGTTAATTATTATGTTGTTGCTATTGTTTTAGTAGATTAAGTCGCTAAACTGCTAGATTAGGGACTCGAGTCCCACCCAATGGAGCAAGACTGTGAAACTAACCACACACATCAGAATATAAGGAGACTGAGACACTAACCACACACATCAGAATATAAGGAGACTGTGACACTAACCACACACACATCAGCATACAATGAGACTGTGACACTAACCACACACCTCAGAATACAAGGAGACTGTGACACTAACCACACATATCAGAATACAATGAGACTGACACTAACCACACATCAGAATATAAAGAGACTG
Organism: Ascaphus truei; assembly: GCF_040206685.1. NCBI lineage: Eukaryota > Metazoa > Chordata > Amphibia > Anura > Ascaphidae > Ascaphus > Ascaphus truei. The sequence continues at coordinate 52,018,345 of NC_134490.1, read as the reverse complement.
TGACACTAACCACACACATCAGAATACAATGAAACTGACACTAACAACACACACATCAGCATACAAGGAGACTGTGACACTAACCACACACAATGAGATTGAAACTAACCAAATAAATCCAAATACATCACAACTATAAAATAATTAAAGAAGCGTTTGTGTTTATTGCTGTTTAAAAGATTTCAAGTCACTTGAAGGAACAGGAGTTGTCATATCTGGTACGATGCTGAATGCTGACACTTCTCTCACACCAGACCACTTCATAAAACTTAATCTGTGAAAACTTCTCATCTAATCAGGATTTCTCATTGAACAGTGAATGTGGCATTCCTAAGGCTGGGGCCATGGTGCCGCAGACTGTGCAGAGGCGTCCGCACGCTGAGCGATCAGATTGCCTTAAGGCAGTGATCGATTCCGTGCGGGTGCATGCGGGAGTGAGCGCACGTTGCGCAAGAAATCAGTTGAAACTGATTTCTTGGCGCGACAGACCGAACACGTGAGCGGTGGTTCGCCCAATGAGGGCAACCAGCTCCGTGACACCCCTAGGAACGCCCCCCACAGCCCTTCCTCCATGGCCAGGGAAAGCACCCACTTCACGCGTGTCACTTCACAGCCTCCGCGCGGGCGAAGGCACCATGGCCCAGCCTAAGAAATCATATGCTCTGAAGCCTTCTTTATTATTTTATTGTAGCGATAAAAGCACCTTATCAATGGATCCTATAAATACAGGTCCCTGGTTGAAAGTAAAGTCCAGAAACGGGTTTGATTTTTGACTGAATGCTGGAGTGTTCACACTGCGATTTATAATCGCTCCAATCCACAAAGCCGCACAGAGCGGTTTTCCATTCAGATTTAAAATCCACAAAGATCCGTCAGGTCTCCGCACAGAATGTCACGTTACCTATAGCAGCAGTGGACGTTTTCCCCAGAGATTCATGCATATCTACAAAGTTAATTATACGCAAAGACATCAACTATTCTACATCTCATTAGCATAGGCATATCACAATACTGTACTGCAACGTTGCGTTTCTTTCCAATAATGTAATGTTATGTATGTGTTATCCTTAGGCCGAGTCCATAGCAGGGGAGGCCGCGCTGAGCCGTGCGGACGCTCCGCACTGAGCCCCTGCATCCTCCATGATGATGTCTCTAGAGGGGGCTCACGCGAGCGTCCGCAGGCGTGCTGAGGCGCTGGATTTTTCAGCCGACAGCCAAGCTATTTTTCAGAGCGCTGTCGGCTGAAAACATCCAATCAGCACGGAGCAGCGTCAACGTCACAACGCCGTGAAGTTGACGTTGGTGCGTCGCGGGCGATTGGCCCAGCGACGTCACTGCCCCGCCTCCCTCAGTCTCCCACCGCTTCCCGATCGCGCCCGCTGGCTCGCCTGCATAGGTATGAAATCGCACAGATTTCAGCAGGCGAGCCTCAGCGTCAGCGCCATCCAGCACTGACAACCCCTCTATGGCCCCAGCCTTACTCACATCGAGACCCTGAGAGAGCAAAAACAGTGGTGGGGGGTGGGAGAGTGCGGTGAGGGGGGTGGGGAGTTGGTGGTAACCATGGACTATATATACCTCCCAAAACACTCCTCTATACAACACCTCCTCCATGTTTGTTCTTTTTCAGGGCCTGTGTGTGATTAGAGTCAAGTTTAGGTATTATTTAACCAACAAAGTTAAATCCATGCATTAACCCTAACGGACTGTAGTGGATATGCAGTTAGGGGCGACGCCTCTCATTATCACTAACGGCCGTTATAGTTAAGGCAGAGGTTCTCAACTCCACTCTTCAAGACCCACCAACAGGTCACCTTTTAAGGATTTCCCAGCTTCAGCACAGGTGGCTCAATCAAAGACCCACCTGTGCTGAAGCAGGGAACCACTGATTGAGGCCCCTGTACTGAAGCAGGGATACCCTGAAAACCTCACCTGTTGGGGGGTCATGAGGACATGAGTTGAGAACTCCTGAGTTAACACAATGCTGTTTCCTGGAGAAAGCATGACAGAATTGTGTTATTAGGCTTTGAAGATATGCAGTAAGGTTTAATATGAAATTAAGTTAAGGTAATGTCACGTTAAGTCACTTACCAGAGTTTACGGGATCTGGCCCAATGAGTGTAATCAACAAAACTTTACCTCTTTGAGGTCCAGTTTGCTACAAATTAGGAGGAGTTTAACAGCCTGGTTTACGTTGGTTTTAGGGTCATTGTTCAGGAGTTAAACACACAGTTTAAAAAACAATCAGCAGGGAAAAATATCTAGAGCAGTGGAAATGGACCCTGTGTTGTACAGTACGATAAACATATGTATATTAAATGTATATTAAGTAAATATGCATCTGGAACTGTAACTCTATAATACACAAAGTGTTCTGCTGCTTTCCTGCGGTTATCATTCACTCGCCATTAACTCTGAACACTTACCCTCTCTCCCCCTCTCTCTCTAACTTGTATTTTTATTTTCCAAGGGTGTTATTAATTTATCTGCAATAGTGCCGATTGAGGCTGGGAAGTTTGGGAAGTTGGGAAGAAATGGAAGTTTCTGTGCAATAGTACCCTTCAGTGTGTGTTCTAATTTGTTATATTTTGTGAATTAAAATGCTGAAAATACGATGTTTTTTACATGAATAGAAAGCTATTCCCAGCGCTGTTACAGTGAATGTGGTTCAGTCATTGTCAGCCCTCTGACAACATCCACTCACTTGTCCACCCTACACAAATAAGTGAGGTTAGGGACAAGTAATGAGAAGGTTATGGGATAAGACAAAGTTTAAGTTACCCTCTAAATAGTTAGTATAATGAATCCCGACTAATGTCATTTCCCTGTCTTTGCTTTGTCAATAAGATTCAATTTACATACAATAGACAGAGTTACTGTATCTAATTGTTTCTTGTCTTACTGTTCATAGATGGGAAATTAGTCATTGTAATACCATTTGTTTCACTCAACCATTACTATTACTTAAATGTAATGTAACAGTTCATCAAGTCTCCTGACAGCCATGACAAATTACATGCAATTGGATATGTAAAACCTGCCAGCACTGCCTTCTGAGAACACAGAGCCTGAAACATACCCACCGCAAAGAAAAATGTCACGAAAATAAGAAACCTTTAATTAACCGAGGAAATTAAAAAGTGACTTTTTACAAAGCAGCTCTAATAACAAGTCACGGTTAAGTGCCCTCACAAACACATGTCAATTAAGAACACAAAGTCATTATAAGAAATATTAATGACTTGGTGCCTTTTTAGAAACAGCCGTAGCTCTAATAAAAACACTGGAAAACAATGTCTCTCCTGATTTAGGTGATGATCAGTCAAGGAGAGTGGAGATATTGGGATACCCATGTATTTGTAATCTAATTTAAAGATACAGTCATCTAATGTCGTACTAGTTATACCTTCATTTTAAATAATCAACTCCCCACGCAGTCTTATAATAAAGGATGGGGGGGGTGGGGGGGAGAAAGAAAAAAAAACACGTTAGTTAATTTATTGGTGATCCATAAAATCTGGCTTGTCTGTATCCCTGTGGAGAAGGTAAAGAAACACAGCTCGAAGTAAAAAGTCAAACCATCATATGTTCCATATATGCTAACATGGGGAAAAAGGCATGGCTGCACGGTACTCATGTTTATATTAAACATAATCAGATGAGCGACTAAGAAAATAATAAAAAGAAATGAAGAAAGTGCCAAAGAGATTTCACATCCAGCATATTACATTACTTTAATAAAAATAGAAAGTATTGTTAATGTCAGTGGAAATGTATCATCTGTCACTTGGATATATGGTTCCAACATTCCTCCCTCAGTGTGATTAAGCACTCAATGAGGTCACTTACAGACTCTGCAGCACATTTATAACAAGGGAATTCATGTCCCAAAGAGCTTGCAATCTATGATCGTTTAATTGCATAACTCTTAAATTGGGCCATACATAATTTTTTTGATTAATATTTATATGCAGATGTTCATATGGATCATATATACATCAATCTAGTGAACATCCTGTGCAAATACAGATGGATAAATAATTAAAATGTAACAAAACATGGGATATAAAGAAAAGAGCTTGTTTGCATTTAATGTCTTGAAAAAGGTTCTCACGGTGCTTTTTGGAGATGGAATATGGGAGAAGCAAAAGCAGAAATACAGTATACACTACAATGCGTGCATTTTATCAGCGAACAGCTTGGTGAATATTTCTTTTCAACCGTTACCCTAGAGTTGTCTCATTTCCTGGAGGAAATTGCCAGCTAATAAGGAAAGCAGCACTGAAACAGCTATATGTTCCACAGTTCTTAATTAGGCAGAATCTGGGTTCGGTAAATTTGAAATTGTAATCTGCAATATTGTACAGGGCTCGGTGCTTTCTGAGCTGCAATCAGAAAACATGATAATTACAATCTGCATTAAAAATATCTTCATTTCCAGATTAAAAAACAAAAAAAAACAAAAAAAAAAACAAAGCAGAGCTGTTGATGTGACTATGTTCTTCTAAGGAGAGAAGAAAAAATATATAATAAAAATATAATAATTGCACATTATTTGTACCGTTCCCCTTGGCTGCCACAAGCCTGCAAAGTCCCCCAGGCAGCCAATAATTAACTAATTTCTGAGGCAGAGATGCCTCTCTATATAACTCCTGTGTATGAGTGATTAGCCTGCAGCCAGTAACACAGCACTGCTAACAAACTACTTCATCAATATTGCACTCCATTAATAGTTAACAGAATGAAAAATACCTTACTGCACTGCTGCAAAACACGTCTGATACTTGTGTTTGCTGATAATTTACAGCTTTGTTAGAAAATGGTAAGTGGGTCACCATTGGGAAATAATATGCTGCAAAAGAGAAGGAGTTTCTGGACTTTGAGAAAGATTACCTTCATTTCAACCGCTTCTAAAATCTACTTCAAATGAAGATAAATGTCTCGAAAAACTCAGTGTGCGCAAAATTGGAGAGCTGCAGAAGCAGAGTATGAAATTGCAAAACTTGGGTGGGTAAAAATGTCCTTATGTAATAAATGTGTTGTCCTCAGAGTGGGTGGATCAGGGTACTGAGCCAGGGAAGAAAGGTCTGTGTGTGTCTCAAAGCAAATAGTTTATCTGCAGCTGAGAGGGTGTTGGTGAGCTGGCTATGCAAAGAGAGCCAGGAATACCTGTTGAGCAATAAGGAAGCAACAATTTTAAGGGTTCGGGGATGATACTCCAATGGGAGCTTTTAATTAATCAATTTACTGCCAGAGGAGTTAGCAAACAAATACAGTATACTGTAGTTAGAAGTGAATTCCAGCAAGTTATATTAATTGTACCAACTGCCCACCATCTTAAACATTCAGAATTAAAACTGGATTTCGAATACCCCATGGCCCCTTCTGCACTAGCTACTTTGTGACACAAAACCACATTATTTGTTCAGTTGTAAACAATGTGCTACATGTCCTCTGTATATTCAGTGTGTCTGCAAAGTTAAAGGAGGAAGTAGAAGGTCACACAGACCTAAGAGACTGTGCATCAAGATGAAACAAAGTGCATTTTGGAATTAAATTGATGTCAACTGAGACATTTAGGTTTTGAACATGCGTCTCTTAGCATCAATGCATCAAGTTACTCTGCATCCACTGAATTACTGCCTAGTGCATCAGTGAGGTGTTTGGCGGTGTTAATAGGTAGTTGTCGGTGAATCATTAAGAGATGCAGCATTATAATACGTATCTCTGATATGTTTTATTTACATTTTATTAGTCAAGAAAGTGGCTGGAAGCTTCTTGGCTAGTAGTTGGTGCCAATTGTAGGAAACACGTTTGGAAGCTTGTAAAACCTCAATATATATGTATACGCTGTACCAATATATATATGTATACGCTGTACATCAAGTTACACATATCCCGAGCCTGAGGTATGGACCCCTTGGCTTTCAGCCAATATAGTTTACAGTGTATAATACAGAGGCGTATTAGGGTGTATTTAATCAATTAGTTGATTAAAGGGGGCATTTTAACTAAGCAGGTAAAAATAAAAAATTTTGTTAAACGCCACCCTGCTAGTAACTGTTGTACCTATTTCTATCTTGTGCAAAATGAATATGTATCACTTCTTGTCAGGAACACTAGATTAAAGTTTATCTGCTTTTTAATAAATGGCAGTACAATTACTTTGTAAACAAAAGAATAGAGTTAAGCAAACAATTTTGACGACTGGCAAACAGTTTTAATGCCAAAAGATATTAGTTAAAGATTGTAAAACATCGCCAAAGCATTTGTTTACCATAGAAATGTTAAAATGTAAAAAATGTGATTAAAACACTTGTTCTTGTTTGGTCTTTTATTTTTTTAAGAATGTGCCAACCAGGTACTTGTAACAAGTTAAATATGCAATTGTCCTTAGTTTCATCCTAAACAGGACTGCCCCAGTAAGTTGGACTCACTGATCCATACTACTCGTCGCTTTGTATACCAGTGTTTTTCAACCGGGGTTCCCGAGGCCTCCCTAAAGGGTTCGTGCTATTTTCATGTCATTTGAGAATTATACTAAACACAGAAGAATGAACAATGCATCTGACGTCAGACGCGCTATTAGAGAGGGTTGGGGTTCCATACAATGCATCTGACGTCAAATGCGCTATTAGAGAGGGCTGGGGTTCCTTACAATGCATATGACGTCAAATGCGCTATTAGAGAGGGCTGGGGTTCCATACAATGCATTTGATCTCGGGCACGCTATTAGAGAGGGTTGGGGTTTCTTAGAGTGCAACTGTGTCCGGAGCAGAACACTTTCAGCTCTGAGGACCTCCTGCCCCCCCCAGGAAACTTACCTCTGTAGGTGGTGCTGGTGGCAGCGCCACAGTTTTAAATGTCCCGGTCACGCGGGCAAATAGGAAGCCGCTGGGGATGATGTCACGGCTTCCTATTGGTCCGTGTGACCGGCACACCGTACGGGGGTAAGTAACGCAGGAAGCTGGAGGTGCCCGGAGCTCAAATTAACACGGTTCAGCTCCGGAGACCCCCTGCTTCAAACTTATTTCAGAAAAAAAGGAAAGCAGGATTGCTGCTTTAAGTTCTAATCAGATTTGTAATTCATGTGAATTATAGTCAGGCAAGGGCACAAATCTAGTATTCATAAGTCACACAATGTCATCAAGAAATGAGCAGAATTGACAGAAAATCCATGTATTACTGATATTTCTGCCTGTGAAGGCATATTCTTTGATCAGCAAGGTCACTTCTCAAATTGGTGTACGTGGGAATGGGGAGGAATAGTCGTTTTCATACTTGGCTCGTTTGCTTCATACTTAATGGCAGTTGCTAGACCCGAGTCACCGCAATAAAGTACATTCCACAGGCAAAACGATGCACCATTTAAAAATATTAACATTTACATTTCACGGTAAGAGGATTGAGATCCGAGCCGCGCTCTCCAAATTAATTTAGGTAAGTACATTGGATAAATAAATCAGCACCCTTTTACTCTATGAAGCACTTCTAGCTATTTCAAGTCATTAAAAATACTCTTAGCTCCAACAATTTGGCTCTCAGTACAGCCTTAATGGTGATACGACAATATGTTCAACTGTGGGTGCCGTGTATGGCTTTGTTATATGCTCTGCACTGGCTGAGGGTCGCAGTTGCCTTTTAGGGGACTACAAAAGGACCACTAAAACAATGAATTATTCTTAAGACAAGTCTAATAACATTCTAAATCAGAAGCACCATAAATGTCCCTCACCGCTAGGAATATCAGCCTTTGTGTGTCTCCGAGGCTGAACATGAAACAGCGGCCCCATCCTCGGGAGTCACAAAGGAGGAGAGAGGGTGCATGACGGAGAGAGTGAAAGGCAGACTGTAATAAGGCAGGGGGGCCAACTCCCGTCCTCAAGGGCCACCACACAGCTCAGGTTTTCGGGATATCCCGGCTTCCCCACAGGTGACTATCAGTTCCAGCCTCCGCACAGGTGGCTCAATCAGTCCTAGCTTCAGCACAGGTGGCTCAAAATCAGACCAAGCTTCAGCCCAGGTGGCTCAATCAGTGGCTCGGTCACCTGTGCTGGAGCAGGGATATCCTGGAAACCTGACCTGTTGGTGGCTCTTGAGGACTGAAGTTGGCCACCCCTGCAAAAAGGAGAGGAGGAAGGCAAAAAGTAGGTGAAAGCAGGACATAAAAATGGTCACGATAAAAGGAGAGGAACTGTGTCTTACTGCAGTGCTACTTACTCTGCCACTTTGAAATACAGGCTCACTCCAAAAAACACATTGATTGTGGGAATCTGAGCTTTGGAAAACCTTGCACTTAACAAGATAAATGGTAATAAAAAGCTATTAAATCTACAGGTCACAGACTGAAGCAATCTCATCTCCCTCAGCACATCGGCACTGCAAGCACTGCAAGTACTGCAGAAAGCCTGCTATAGGTTGGCCAGTCAAAGAGGTGGCACTTTTATATGGCTGATCATTTTCAGATTCTCAACCCGGCAGGTCATTGGTTGCTGCAGGTGAAATTAGAAAAAGCATTACTATTTACCAGTTTGCGCAAGGGGGAAAAGCCACACAACTGCGTACATAAAGGTGGCCATACATTATGTAACACTGGCCACATTAGCAAAGGAGTAACCAATTACAGTCCTCAAGAGCCACCAACAGGTCAGGTTTTAAGGATATCTCTGCTGTAGCACAGGTGGCTCAGTCCTTCAGACTCAACTACCTGTGCTGAAGCAGGGATATCCTTACAACCTGACCAGTTGGGGGCTCTTGCAGACTGTGCTAGCATAAACAAAGCCAAACAGTAAGCGACCACAAGGGGGGTGGGGGGGAAGGAAAGAGGGGGGAGGAAGGAAAGAGGGGAGGAAGGAAAGGGGGGGAGGAAGGAAAGGGGGGAGGAAAGGAAGAGGGGGTGGAGAGGAAGAGGGGGTGGAGAGGAAGGGGGGGTGGAGAAGAAGGGGGGGTGGAGAGGAAGGGGGGGTGGAGAAGAAGGGGGGGTGGAGAGGAAGGGGGGGTGGAGAGGAAGGGAGAGGAAAGGGGGGGATGGAGAGGGGGACAAAAGGAGGGGATGGGGAGGACAGGGGAAGGAGAGGGGGGGGTGGAGAGGAAGGGGGGAAGGAGGGAAGAGAGGGGGAGAGGGGGGAAGGGCAGGTCGACAAGCTGTGATAGTTTTATTAGTCTTTCCAAGCAGAAATATTTCAATGTTTACATTTTTTTATGTTAAATAAAATCACAGTTATCACACGTCACTTCATTAGAGATCACATCTGAAGCAGACTTGTGAAATCTGAAAACCACATGTACAATATACAACTATAAAACAAATTCTCATGAGAACCAATTGTATTGCTTTATACATGAAAAACCATAGCAACTGAGCCACTGATTGAGCCACTTGTACTGAAGCAGGGATATCCGTGAAGACCAAGTTTTGCAACCCCTGGTTTATACTTAAAAAAGTGTCAGTGTCACCTACTACAGAGACACAAGCCTTAGGGCACAGATCCATGATCCTTTCTGGAAATACAAGTGCAAGTACCGTGTCATTCTGCGTGTACAAGTACAAGCCTCAGGATGTGTGCAGTAACCTTGATCAGCTGGTGGGACAAGTTGTATCTTCTTCTGTGCCCCTTACTGTACTGTATGTCACTTCTCAAAAGGTTTAAGAAAACATGAAATGGCTGTCTTAATGGACAGGGAGTAACGCCAGGATATAGCCAGCACGCTCCTCTGTCAGACCTGTCAACTCTCTCACCGATTTTGTGAATGTCAATGATTTGTAGTCTCACTGATTTTAGCATCAGCAGTTTCCTATACCTTAATTGACTATATCCTACCAACAATTGTGGCCAAGCACTGCCATCTGCTGCACTTATACCCTCACCTGCCGTCTCTGCAAGTCTCCCAACGTACCCACTTAGATCGTAAGCTCTCCAGGGCAGCGATTTCCTTTCCTATTGCCTGATTTTGTTTGTTGGACTTATAGTATTATAATTTTCTGTACTGCATTGTCTACGTGCTGAGTAGACTGTGGGCGCTATATAAATAAAGATAAACCTACATACATACTATTGGCTATTCTATGGTTTTGTTTCCTTTTTCTCTATGCAGTGGAAGAAATACAAAGCCCACTGAATAAAGTTGGCAGTGTAAGAGCTGCTGATAGGGTCATTGCCTTGACGAGGTTGCAGGTATGATTTTTTTTGGCCAAAGGACTGAACTAAAGGACCCATACTTATGTGGAAAAAAAAACATATCTATGAATTAAATAATTTGTCATTTTGGATGTGTGTTGGGGCTTCTTTGTTTATTGTTGTATACTTTAATCGAGTCTCACTTATAAAAGGAAATCATTATGTTTGCGCTAAAATGCTTTTTTGGTCTAAAACCCCTGGGTCATAGGACATTGGCATCTCTGCTTTGCGAGTATCGGTGGCAAAAAAGGTAGATAAATATGGAGTCAGCGGTATCTTTATAATGTGCTATACAAACATCAGAAAGTGACATTCAATTCATAACATTCCCTCATGAGTCCGGAGTGATCTTTGTCTCTCAAGGGGAACTATACTTTACCACCCAGGTTACCAGCAATTAGCAATAATAAGCATTTAATGACTGTGCCTCTCGCATATTCCTGTTTCACCAGAGACATGGGAAAAGCATGTCAATGACAAGCTCCCACATTCACGTTAGGAAACTAATGACAAGGTCCCTAATTAACGCTTCGGTATCACTAAAGGGACATTTTTTAATCACTTTCAACTACATTACACGGCTGCTCTCCTTTTTCACCATCACTGACTATGGACTCAGAAAAGCGACTTCATTATTGCAAATATATATTTCTTTATAATAAGACATCGGTCCCAACACTGCACTTTGTGTGTGTCCATCTGTAACCAGCAGGAAATGCCCATCAATCTGATGTTTGCTTAGACCAGGGGTGGCCAACTCCAGCCCTCAAGGGCCACAAGCAGGACAGGTTATTCCTGCTTCAGCACAGGTGGCTCAATCAAAGACTGCACCACCTGTGCTGAAGTAGGGATATCCTGAAAACAGGTCCCGCTGGTGGCTCTTGAGGCCTGGTGTTGGCCATTCCTGGTTTAGATTAAAAGCACAGCAGCAGAAAAGCTGAATACAGTCGATTATTTCCCATTTCTGCTACGATCATAACATCTGAGTGCTTTTTTCTTTCAAATATGCTCCTTACTGGAGACAAAATATTATCCAGTTCATTTCAGTGCAAATTTAAATTGTCGAGTTTCTAGGCAGCAAATATAATAAGCTGTAGAGTACCCCTTCAAAGCTTCTGAGTTATAACATGTGCTTCCTCAGGGTTTGTTTCTTGCCAGGTTTCTTTGGACTGCAAATGATTCAGACATTCCCATGATCACTGTTACAAACTGTATTTGATAGTAAAACTAAGAAACACATTCTTCAGCTGCTGTTGTGGAGAAAGTGACACTGTAGTTGGCATCTCCCATGGTACCTGTGTACATGGGGCTATTTAGCTCTCCATTCTATTTCAACATTACTATACAAGACACTGATGTTCATTTGGGCAACTGAATGCACATTATTAGGGGTCCCCTACCCAGCTCTGGAGAATTCCCTGGTTAGGACTTTGTTTGCGCTTTGTTTAAACCTCCACCCCTAGTGCATCTACCACACTCATTCAGGTTGAGCGGGTCACATTTCTCTGGGTTTTTTGTGTGGAGAAAGTAACCTAAAGACAACATGTTGTACCCATTTCTCAGACCTGTACTAGTCATATCATACTAATCTGAACTGAAGAAGTCACAACGTGGACAATAGACAAGCAAATAAGCATTTTAAAGCAGCAATCCCACCTAACCCCCCCCCCCCCTTTTTTTTTTTTTACAGATTAGAACCAGGGGATTTATCTGCAGCTCATAGCCAGGATACTTATCGGTGAAGTTACCGGCATTGCTTCCTGGTTTTTAAAGGGGATTTTAAAATGGCCACCCAATAGGAAGACACAAATAATGATGATGTGGTTTCCTATTGGCCAGAGATTTGGCAGCCATTTTATTTCCCATGTAGAGATTTAAACCCTGTAATTTGCCATGTAAGTATCTTGGAATCTGGGGGTCCCCTTGGCGGACAGCAGCACGGCTCAGGCCCAAAGTATCCCTCGGACTTCACCCTGTGGGAGTGGGTGGGATTGCCGCCAACTGCTTTATTTTTACCTGAACCAGTGGGTTTCATAAAGCTCATTTGTATTCCCCTGACTTCTGCTGCCCCAACCCTGTTTTGTGGCTCTTCCCCCCCTGGTTCGTGGCCCTTTAATCCCACCCCCCATGCTGGTTCGTGGCCCTTTAAATCCCCCCCCCCCATGCTGGTTCGTAGCCCTTTCCTCCCCCCAGCAACCCCCCGACTTTGACACAATGAAAAAGACAAATTTTGGCGCAGGATCAGATATAGAAAATGACAACGTCATCTTGCAGCAGGAGCGAACACCCCCCCCCCCTGCGGCCATTTTGTGTCTATTAGGCAATGGAGCAGCTCGGGGGGGCCTCCTCGTTCAGGTATGTTTTTTTCTTTTTTTAAATCCCATGCAGTGATTCAACAGCTTTAAACTCATTGCAAGGCGTTTGCTGTTGGTTACTACGGCAACAAAAAGGTTAAAATATGAAAAGCCGTTCAAGTAACTGGTCATGAACAATAATGGCGATGTAACAGGGACTTTTCCCTGTTTAAATAAAAGCCTCTAGTGGTCTAAGAAATCCAGCAGCGAGCTGGTTAATTGCAGCAAGTCAATTAATCAGCTCCACCTGGGTAATCAGACAAGGGTAAAAAAAAAAAAAACCCCTGCTGGGGACAGCCCCAGAGACTCCTTAGCACATCCACAACTGTGCTGACAGAGGAGATACCGTCCTGAGCATAAAGGCTGTGCTGAGATCAAGACAGACGGACACTAGACCCAGGGACTGACTTGAAGGGCCACCTGCATTTGAGGTACCGCTTGAGACTTTGGGGTGACAGGCTGGTAAGGGGCTTTTCCTCCCAGTCTTGCAGATAGGGATTGGGGAAGTTAGCCCTTACAAGGCATAGGTGTTTATTTCTTTTGTATATATGTTTTGCCTTAAACTGCTATTTGAAGGGACAGGCTGAATAAAGCCATGTTTTAATTTCCCCAAAACCGTCTCCCGGTGTGTTCCTCTGCACATGCCTCTTACATGCAATCATACCGTTCTAAATCAGAAACCAGCAACTTGGGATGTCCCAAGACAGGGGTCTAAAGAATCAAAGATATCAAAGGAGGGTGCAAAGACAAAATATATCGTGATCAAGATAGAAGAATCATCAAAAGGCAGGAAACGTCAATAAGGCCAAATGAAAGTCATTTTAATGACTTAAAGAAGTCATCATAGCACCCTCTGTTATTCTGCGCAGAGCGTATAACCTCCATACCATACAGATGTAGACAGACTTACTGTCCTTGTGACCGCGAGAAAAAAAAAAAGAGGAAACCCATGGCCCGAACGTGGCCAACAAGGACAGCAAGTCTTGCGGCCCTGAAGGATTAACGCTTATGAATGGGACCCTGTTGCTTTAATCCTTCACATGAATGGGTCATCTGCAGGGACAGAATACCGATACTCAACTTTCAGATGAGCTGCGCAGCAGTTTGCAGCCGCCTCTGCATCTCTCCGTCTGGATCCGTGGCTCCGATCGCTGAAGGTTAGATGCAGGGTTGTATTTCCTTCTATCTGGATGACGTAGGTGCCCTTATATGGGGCTCTCTCCTGAGGAGGAGGCTATATGGCCATATTTGGTCATCTACACATCATCAAGGGGTCTGGATGGACAGGGGTACACCGAAAGGTGAGTACCGATATTTATTTCCCTGCAGATGGCCCAAAAGGATTAACCCTGCGGGCTCCCATTCAGAAGCATTGAACCCCACAGAGATAACCCTCCTAAGCCACTTGCTGCCCTCGGGGCTGCGAGACCAAGGACAGTAAGTCTGGCCACACCTGTATATTTATATTACCTAAACAGTGAGTTTCTCTGTGAGACAATGGACTTAGCTGCCTAAGGAACGAGTATGAAATTAACCAGAGCAGGGAATCCAAGAGCCCACATCCAAAGTAAACACATACAGGATTAATCTTCCAATAATATTGATAACAGTCCATTCAGAAATGTTAAAATGTTTCATTTTAAAAGCTGTCCTAGAAAAACCCTAAATGTCATTTTTTTGTCCTCTATCTAAATTGAACTGGTTGAAATCATATAAGCTATAGATTCACTCACAGGTTGTTTTTTGTTTCCATTTTTAAAACACCTGTTCTGTCCCTAATAATATTAACTATTTCATATAGTCCTTTTCTCCCAATGGGACTCAAAGTACTCCACAATTACAATATGGTCCCCAGAATTTTTTTTGCAGATACTGTCCCTGCGCAGATGAGTTTACAATCTCTGATTTTGATGCCTGAGGCACATGGAGATAAAGTGACTTGCCCATGGTCACACGGATCTGACACAGGGAACTGAAACAGGATCCCCTGATTCAAACACAGCGTGATTATTCACAGAATCCCTGGCGTACTCACTAAACCACTCCTTCTTCCTAACTATACAGGGAGACACAAAACAATTAATGCAACGCTATCTATTGTATTGGGATAGACATAATATTGTAGTAATATACTGGACACAAATTTGACGTCAGATATAGATATCACACAAAAATAGGACTAAGGTCACTGACAAACAGAAATCCCACTGTCCATTTGAGAAAATATCAGTTGGAGGCCTCGCTGCTATAAAGTGGGATAATTTTAATTCTGACACTACTCTAAAACGGCTTTACCTCTCCCCTTGGCATGTTTATTTCTTCACAATTCCCTACAGAATTATGTCTTTTTTTTCTTCTCTAATGTTTTCCTTGCTCACTGACTTTCTTAAACTAGGTATTTTATTCCTAAAATATGCCCAAAACCTAAATAAATAAGGCTGCTAAGACCCTCTGAAATAGCAACATTAGTAAAAAATAAAATATATTTATCTGAAAAAATTTAGATATGACATTCTTTTTTTTTATAAGACCACTTGATGTCGGCATGAAAAACCGCTAGTGGATTGGAGAAAATGAGAAGAAACAGAAGTTGCAAGTGTTGAGCTTTGTATTTTTAATAAAAATTAAAAGAAAATATAGAACTAGGAACCAGGACTATCCAGATATTCTTTTTCTCATTGGACCAGAGCCAAAATATCCAGACTGCATGGCCTAAGTGGAGATTCAAAAATAAGAACATTAAACTACTTCACGACAGAAAAAAAAAAAATCTACCACCAAATGAATTATTTAATTACCTGCAGATTAAGGCGTTTCACAACCACATTAGACCACGTACACCACTGAGGCGGAAGACCAAAAAAGCCTGACATCCAGGCTATACTTCGGCTTCTCTCTACCAGTGACTGATTCCCACAACAAACTGAAGTTCATAGCACAGTGAGAAGAGGACCAGGATGAAATGCTTGAGGGAGATGACTGGTCCGATATATTTAATGCAGTAGCCAGTAGCTCAATATGCATTAATATCAAGGAGAATGCATACAAAGTCACGATACGGTAGTATGCCTCTCACTTGGCAATATCAACGTTTTCTCCAGGTTACTCCTCACTGTGCCCTAAGGACTGCAGAGAAAATTCATCCTTCCTACACATGTGGTGGTCCTACCCTAAAGTGCATGATCTGTGGAATAAGGTTAGTGTTTGGGAGCAACGGATTTTAGCGGCTGATATCCCAATAGACCCACGGGAGTTTCTTCTGAACATGCCCTTACAAAATCTAACCCAAGATGACAAAAAAGTTGCATACACATATTAATACAGGCAGGAGGTGCGAGATGGCCGCTTTATGGAAACAAGGGAGGTTGCCATTCTTATCTAATAACAATTACAAGGTATGGTTCATTTGGCAGATGGAAAAAATGACAAGTTATCTTGACGGTGCATGCCTACAATTTCAGGTTTGGCAACCCTGGCTTAACCACGCAGAGGGCCCCGCACTGAATGTAGACATGCATACAGTCCTACTTTAATAAGGAAAGTTAGGGAAAAAAAACACAAATAAAGTTAGTAATCCGGTTTACATCACACGGAGCTCAGTTTAAAAAAAGGTCATACTGGGGGATATCACACCTTTAACCAGATGGTACCAGAGATTACATTGCTTTGTA